>NW_027046488.1:0-24497 GCF_025399875.1 Dalotia coriaria | reverse complement strand
GCATTTTAGTTAAATCGTTCAAAAGAAATATTAATAAAAACGGATAAAATTTCGTCGTTTTATGCTGTTTTACGCGTTAAAACGCAGATTAAACTCAAAACGTGCTGTTTTGCTAAAAAACAACATTTTTAAGAAATTTTAAAAAAGTTTTCGTTGGGTTTTAAAGCGTTAAAAAAAAGACGCAAAATTTATTAATTAAAACGAATAATAAAAATTCGTCGTTTTATGCTGTTTTACGCGTTAAAACGCAGAATAAAGCTCAAAACGTGCTGTTTTGCTAAAATAAGCATTTTCAAGCATTTTAGATCGTTGAAATCGTTCAAATAGAAGCAATATTAATAAAAACGATAATAAAAATTCGTGTTTTATGCTGTTTTACGCGTTAAACGCAGATTAAAGCTCAAAACGTGCTGTTTTGCTAAAATAACATTTTCAAGCATTTTTGATCGTTGAAATCGTTCAAATAGACGCAATATTAATAAAAACGAATAATAAAAATTTCGTCGTTTTATGCTGTTTTACGCGTTAAAACGCAGATTAAAGCTCAAAACGTGCTGTTTTGCTAAAATAAGCATTTTCAAGCATTTTAGATCGTTGAAATCGTTCAAATGAGTAATATTAATAAAAACGAATAATAAAAATTCGACGTTTTTATGCTGTTTACGCGTTAAAACGCAAAATAAAACTCAAAAGGTGCTGTTTTGCTAAAATAAGCATTTTCAAGCATTTTAGATCGTTGAAATCGTTCAAATAGACGCAATATTAATAAAAACGAATAATAAAAATTCGTCTTTTTTATGCTGTTTTACGCGTTAAAACGCAGATTAAAGCTCAAAACGTGCTGTTTTGCTAAAATAAGCATTTTCAAGCATTTAGATCGTTGAAATCGTTCAAATAGACGCAATATTAATAAAAACGATAATAAAAATTTCGTCGTTTTTATGCTGTTTTACGCGTTAAAACGCAGATTAAAGCTCAAAACGTGCTGTTTTGCTAAAATAAGCATTTTTCAAGCATTTTAGATCGTTGAAATCGTTCAAATAGAGCAATATTAATAAAACGAATAATAAAAATTCGTCGTTTTTTATGCTGTTTTACGCGTTAAAACGCAGATTAAAAGCTCAAAACGTGCTGTTTTGCTAAAATAAGCATTTTCAAGCATTTTAGATCATTGAAATCGTTCAAATAGACGCAATAAAATAAAAAACGAATAATAAAAATTTCGTCGTTTTATGCCGTTTTACGCGTTAAAACGCAGATTAAAGCTCAAAACGTGCTGTTTTGCTAAATAAACATTTTCAAGCATTTTAGATCGTTGAAATCGTTCAAATTGACGCAATATTATTAATAAAAACGAATAATAAAAATTTCGTCGTTTTATGCTGTTTTACGCGTTAAACGCAGAATAAAACTCAAAACGTGCTGTTTTGCTAAAATAAAAGCATTTTCAAGCATTTTAGATCGTTAAATCGTTCAAATAGAAGCAATATTAATAAAAAAGCGAATAATAAAAAAATTCGTACGTTTTATGCTGTTTTAAGCGTTAAAACGCAGATTAAAACTCAAAACGTGCTGTTTTGCTAAACCATTTTCCAGCATTTTTGATCGTTGAAATGTTTCAAAATAGAAGCAATATTAAATAGAAGCAATATTAATAAAAAACGAATAATAAAAAATTCTTCGTTTTTATGCTGTTTACGCGTTAAACGCAGATTAAAGCTCAAAACGTGCTGTTTTGCTAAAATAAGCATTTTTCAAGCATTTTGATCGTTGAAATCGTTCAAATAGACGCAATATTAATAAAAAGCAATAATAAAAAAATTCGTCGTTTTATGCTGTTTACGCGTTAAACGCAGATTAAGCTCAAAACGTGCTGTTTTGCTAAAATAAGCATTTTCAAGCATTTTAGATAGTTGAAATCGTTCAAATAGAAGCAATATTGGCAAAACGGATAATAAAAATTTCGTCGTTTTTTATGCTGTTTTACGCGTTAAAACGCAGATTAAAACTCAAAACGTGCTGTTTTGCTAAAATAAGCATTTTCAAGCATTTTAGATCGTTGAAATCGTTCAAATAGAAGCAATATTAATAAAAACAGATAAAAATTCGTCATTTTTATGCTGTTTTACGCGTTAAAACGCAGATTAAAGCTCAAAACGTGCTGTTTTGCTAAAATAAGCATTTTTCAAACATTTTAGATCGTTGAAATCGTTCAAATTGACGCAATATTAATAAAACGAATAATAAAAATTTCGTCGTTTTATGCTGTTTCCCACGGGTTAAAACGCGAATAGCTCAAAACGTGCTGTTTTGCTAAAATAAGCATTTTCAAGCATTTTAGATCGTTGAAATCGTTCAAATAAAGCAATATTAATAAAAACGAATAATAAAATTCGTCGTTTTTATGCTGTTTACGCGTTAAAACGCAGATTAAAGCGCTCAAAACGTTAACATTTTGCTAAAATAAGCATTTTCAAGCATTTTTGATCGTTGAAATCGTTCAAATAGAAGCAATATTAATAAAAACGGGCAAAAATTCGTCGTTTTATGCTGTTTACGCGTTAAAACGCAGATAAAGCTCAAAACGTGCTGTTTTAGCACAAATAAGCATTCTCAAGCATTTTAGATCGTTGAAATCACGTTCAAATAGACGCAATATTAATAAAACGAATAATAAAAATTCGTCGTTTTATGCTGTTTTACGCGTTAAAACGCAGATTAAAGCTCAAAACATTAACTGTTTTGCTAAAATAAACATTTTCAAACATTTTTGGAATCGTTGAAATCGTTCAAATAGACGCAATATTAATAAAAACGAATAATAAAAATTTCGTCGTTTTATGCATTTTACGCGTTAAAATGCAGATTAAGCTCAAAACGTGCTGTTTTTGCTAAAATAAGCATTTTTCAAGCATTATAGATCGTTGAAATCCGTTCAAATAAAACAGCATTAATAAAAACGAATAATAAAATTCGTCGTTTTACATGCTGTTTTACGCGTTAAAACGCAGATTAAAAACTCAAAACGTGCTGTTTTTGCTAAAATAAGCATTTTCAAAGCATTTTAGATCGTGAAATCGTTCAAATAGACGCAATAAAATAAAAAACGCATAATAAAAATTTCGTCGTTTTTATGCCGTTTTTACGCGTTAAAACGCAGATTAAAGCTCAAACGTGCTGTTTGCTAAAATAAGCATTTTCAAGCATTTTGAATCGTTGAAATCGTTCAAATTGACGCAATATTAATGAAACAGATAATAAAAATTTCGTCCGTTTTATGCTGTTTTACGCGTTAAAACGCAGAATAAAGCTCAAAACGTGCTGTTTTGCTAAAATAAGCATTTTCAAGCATTTGCCAGATCGTTGAAATCGTTCAAATAGAAGCAATATTAATAAAAACGAATAATAAAATTCGTCGTTTTTATGCTGTTTTTACGCGTTAAACGCAGATTAAAGCTCAAAACGTGCTGTTTTTGGCAAAATAAGCATTTTTTCAAGCATTTTTGATCGTTGAAATCGTTCAAATAGACGCAATATTAATAAAAAACGAATAATAAAAATTTTACGTCGTTTTTATGCTGTTTTACGCGTTAAAAACGCAGATTAAAGCTCAAAACGTGCTGTTTTGCTAAAATAAGCATTTTCAAGCATTTTAGATCGTTGAAATCGTTCCAAATAGAAGCAATAGTAATAAAAACGAATAATAAAATTCACGACGTTTTTATGCTGTTTTACGCGGTTAAAACGCAGATTAAAACTCAAAACGTGCTGTTTTGCTAAAATAATAAGCATTTTCAAGCATTTTGAATATTGAAATCGTTCAAATAGACGTAATAAAATAAAAACGAATAATAAAAATTTCGTCGTTTTATGCCGTTTTGCGCGTTAAAACGCAGATTAAAGCTCAAACGTGCTGTTTTGCTTCAAATAAACATTTTTCAGAAGCATTTTAGATCGTTGAAATCGTTCAAAATAGAAACCAATATTAATAAAAACGAATAATAAAATTCGTCGTTTTATGCTGTTTTACGCGTTAAAACGCGATTAAACTCAAAAACGTGCTGTTTTTGCTAAAATAAGCATTTTCAAGCATTTTAGATCGTTGAAATCGTTCAAATAGACGCAATATTAATAAAAACGAATAATAAAAGAATTTCGTCGTTTTTATGCTGTTTTACGCGTTAAAATGCAGATTAAAACTCAAAACGTGCTGTTTTGCCAAAATAAGCATTTTCAGAAGCATTATAGATCGTTGAAATCGTTGAAATAGAGCAATATTAATAAAAACGAATAATAAAAATTCGTCGTTTTTTATGCTGTTTTACGCATTAAAACGCAGATTAAGAAAGCACTCAAACGTGCTGTTTTGCTAAAATAAGCATTTTTCAAGCATTTTAGATCATTGAAATCGTTCAAATAGACGCAATAAAATTAAAAAACGCATAATAAAATTTCGTCGTTTTTTATGCCGTTTTACGCGTTAAAACGCAGATTTAAGCTCAAAACGTGCTGTTTTGCTTTAAATAAGCATTTTCAAGCATTTTAGATCGTTGAAATCGTTCCAAATAGAAGCAATATTAATAAAAACGAATAATAAAAAATTCGTCGTTTTTATGCTGTTTTACGCGTTAAAACACAGATTAAAAGCTCAAAACGTGCTGTTTTGCTAAAATAAACATTTTCCAAGCATTTTAGATCGTTGAATCGTTCAAATAGACGCAATATTAATAAAAACGGATAATAAAAATTTAGATGCGTTTTTGTTTACGCGTTAAAACGCAATTAAGCTCAAACGTGCTGTTTGCTAAAATATAAGCATTTTCAAGCATTTTAGATCGTTGAAATCACGTTCAAATAGAAGCAATATTACTAAAAACGAATAATAAAAATTTCGTCGTTTTTATGCTGTTTTACGCGTTAAAACGCAGATTAAAGCTCAAAACGTGCTGTTTGCTAAAATAAGCATTTTCAAGCATTTTTAGATCGTTGAAATCACGTTCAAATAGAAGCAATATTAATAAAAAACGAATAATAAAAATTTCGTCGTTTTATGCTGTTTTACGCGTTAAACGCAGATTAAAGCTCAAAACGTGCTGTTTTGCTAAAATAAAGCATTTTTCAAGCATTTTTTAATCGTTGAAATCGTTGAAATAGAAGCAATATTAATAAAAACGAATAATAAAAATTCGTCATTTTTTATGCTGTTTTACGCGTTAAACGCAGATTAAAGCTCAAAACGTGCTGTTTTGCTAAAATAAGCATTTTCAAGCATTTTAGATCGTTGAAATCGTTCAGGAAATAGACGCAATATTAATAAAAACGAATAATAAAATTTCGTCGTTTTATGCTGTTTTAGCGCGTTAAAACGCAGAATAAAAACTCAAAACATTAACGTTTTGCTAAATAAGCATTTTCAAGCATTTTAGATCGTTGAAATCATTCAAATAGAAGCAATATTAATAAAAACGAATAATAAAAAAAATTCGTCGTTTTATGCTGTTTTACGCGTTAAACGCAGATTAAGCTCAAAACATGCTGTTTTGCTAAAATAAGCATTTTCAAGTATTTTAGATCGTTGAAATACGTTCAAATAGACGCAATATTAATAAAACGAATATGTAAAATTTCGTCGTTTTATGCTGTTTTACGCGTTAAAACGCGGAATTAAAACTCAAACGTGCAGTTTTGCTAAAATAAGCATTTTCAAGCATTTTAGATCGTTGAAATCGTTCAAAATAGACGCAATAGTAATAAAAACGAATAATATTAAAAAGAACACGTCGTTTTTTGTAACGTTTACGCGTTAAAACGCAGATTAAAGCTCAAAACGTGCTGTTTTGCTAAAATAAGCATTTCAAGCATTTTGGAGTCGTGAAATCGTTCAAATAGAAGCAATATTAATAAAAACGAATAATAAAAAATTCGTCTTTTTGCTGTTTTTACGCGTTAAAACGCAGATTAAAACGTGCTGTTTTGCTTTAAAATATGCATTTTCAAGCATTTTAGATCGTTGAAATCGTTCAAATAGACGCAATAAAATAAAAAACGAATAATAAAATTTCGTCGTTTTTATGCCGTTTTACGCGTTAAAACGCAGATTAAAGCTCAAAACGTGCTGTTTTGCTAAAATAAGCATTTTCAAGCATTTAGATCGTTGAAATCGTTCAAATAGAAGCAATATTAATAAAAACGAATAATAAAAATTCGTCGTTTTTACATGCTGTTTTACGCGTTAAAACGCAGATTAAAGCTCAAAACGTATGTTTGCTGCGACAAGCATTTTTCAAGCATTTTTAGATCGTTGAAATCGTTTCAAACAGGGCGCAATATTAATAAAAACGAATAATAAAAAAATTCGTCGTTTTTATGCTGTTTTTACGCGTTAAAACGCAGATTAAAGCTCAAACGTGCTGTTTTGCTAAAATAAGCATTTTCAAGCATTTTAGATCGTTGAAATCGTTCAAATAGAAGTAATATTAATAAAAACGGAATAATAAAAAATTCGTCGTTTTATGCTGTTTTTACGCGTTAAAACGCAGATTAATGCTCAAAACGTGCTGTTTTGCTAAAATAAGCATTTTCAAGCATTTTTAGATCGTTGAAATCGTTCAAATAGAAGCAATATTAATAAAAACGAATAATAAAAAATTCGACGTTTTATGCTGTTTACGCGTTAAACGCAGATTAAAAGCTCAAAACGTGCTGTTTTGCTAAAATAACATTTTAAAGCATTTTAGATCGTTGAAATCGTTCCAAATAGACGCAATATTAATAAAACGAATAATAAAATTTCGTCGTTTTTATGTGCTGTTTTACGCGTTAAAACGCAGATTAAAAGCTCAAAACGGTATGTTTTGCTAAAATAAACATTTTCTAGCATTTAGATCGTTGAAATCGTTCAAATAGACGCAATATTAATAAAACGAATAATAAAAAAATTCGTCGTTTTTATGCTGTTTTTACGCGTTAAAACGCAGATTAAAAGCTCAAAACGTGCTGTTGTTTTGCTAAAATAAGCATTTTTCAAGCATTTTAGATCGTTGAAATCGTTCAAATAGAAGCAATATTAATAAAACGAATAATAATAAAATTTCGTCGTTTTTATGCTGTTTTACGCGTTAAAACGCAAATTAAAGCTCAAAACGTGCTGTTTTGCTAAAATATCAGCATTTTTCAAGCATTTTAGATCGTTGAAATCGTTCCAAATAGAAGCAATATTAATAAAAACGAATAATAAAAAATTCGTCGTTTTTATGCTGTTTTACGCGTTAAAACGCAGATTAAAGCTCAAAACGTGCTGTTTTGCTAAAATAAGCATTTTCAAGCATTTTAGATCGTTGAAATCGTTCAAAATGAAGCAATATTAATAAAAACGAATAATAAAAATTCGTCGTTTTATGCTGTTTTTACGCGTTAAAACGCAGATTAAAGCTCAAAACGTGCTGTTTTGCTAAATAAGCATTTTCAAGCATTTAGATCGTTGAAATCGTTCAAATAGACGCAATATTAATAAAAACGAATAATAAAAAATTCGTCGTTTTTTATGCTGTTTACGCGTTAAAACGCAGTTAAGCTCAAAACGTGCTGTTTTAGCACAAAATAAGCATTTTCAAGCATTTTAGATCGTTGAAATCGTTAAAATAGAAGCAATATTAATAAAACGAATAATAAAAAAATTCGTCGTTTTTTATGCTGTTTTATGCGTTAAAACGCAGATTAAAAGCTCAAAACGTGCTGTTTTGCTTAAAATAAGCATTTTCTAAAGCATTTTAGATCGTGAAATCGTTCAAATAGAAGCAATATTGTAAAAACGAATAATAAAATTCGTCGTTTTATGCTGTTTTACGCGTTAAAACGCCGATTAAAGCTCAAAACGATGCTGTTTTTGCTAAAATAAGCATTTTCAAGCATTTTAGATCGTTGGAAATCGTTCGTAGACGCAATATTGGCAAAAACGAATAATAAAAAGAATTTCGTCGTTTTTATGCTGTTTTACGCGTTAAAACGCAGATTAAAGCTCAAAACATTAGCTGTTTTGCTAAAATAACATTTTTCAAGCATTTTTAGATCGTTGAAATCGTTCAAATAGACGCAATATTAATAAAGCGAATAATAAAAATTCGTCGTTTTATGCTGTTTTGCGCGTTAAAACACAGATTAAACTCAAAACGTGCTGTTTGCTAAAATAGCATTTTCAAGCATTTTTAGATCGTTTGTCGTTCAAATAAAAAGCAATATTAATAAAACGAATAATAAAATTTCGTCGTTTTATGCTGTTTTTACGCGATAAAACGCAGATTAAAGCTCAAAACGTGCGCACAAAATAAGCATTTTCAAGCATTTTTAGATCGTTGAAATCGTTCAAATAGAAGCAATATTAATAAAAACTGATGTAAAAATTCGTCGTTTTTATGCTGTTTTTACGCGTTAAAACGCAGATTAAAGCTCAAAACGTGCTGTTTGCTAAAATAAGCATTTTCAAGCATTTTAGATCGTTTGAAATCGTTCAAATAGACGCAATATTAATAAAAACGAATAATAAAAAATTCGTCGTTTTATGCTGTTTTACGCGTTAAACGCAGATTAAGCTCAAAACGTGCTGTTTTGCTAAAATAAGCATTTTCAAGCATTTTAGATCGTTGAAATCGTTTAAATAGACGCAATATTAATAAAACGAATAATAAAAATTTCGCGGTTTTTGGCTGTTTTGCGCGTTAAAACGCAGATTAAAAACTCAAAACGTGCTGTTTTGCTAAAATAAGCATTTTCAAGCATTTTAGATCGTTGAAATCGTTTAAATAGACGCAATATTAATAAAAACGAATAATAAAAATTCGTAGTTTTTTATGCTGTTTTACGCGCGCGTTAAAACGCAGATTAAGCTCAGAACGTGCTGTTTGCTAAAATAAGCATTTTCAAGCATTGCAGATCGTTGAAATCGTTCAAATAGACGCAATATTAATAAAAAAACGAATAATAAAAATTTCGTCGTTTTTATGCTGTTTTACGCGTTAAAACGCAGATTAAGAAAACTCAAAACGTGCTGTTTTGCTTAAAATAAGCATTTTCAAGCATTTTAGATCGTTGAAATCGGTCAAATAGACGCAATATTAATAAAACGAATAATAAAATTTCGTCGTTTTATGCTGTTTTACGCGTTAAACGCAGATTAAAGAAAGCTCAAAACGTGCTGTTTTGCGCAAAATAAGCATTTTCAAGCATTTTTAGATCGTTGAAATCGTTCAAATAGACGCAATATTAATAAAAACGAATAATAAAATTTCGTCGTTTTTTATGCTGTTTTTACGCGTTAAAACGCAGATTAAGCTCAAAACGTACTGTTTTGCTAAAATAAGCATTTTCAAGCATTTTACATCGCGTTGAAATCGTTCAAATAAAGCAATATTAATAAAAACGAATAATAAAAAATTAAGTCGTTTTATGCTGTTTTACGCGTTAAGAACGCAGATTAAAGCTCAAAACGTGCTGTTTTTAACAAATAAGCAATTTCAAATTTTAGATCGTTGAAATCGTTCAAATGACGCAATAAAAATAAAAACGAATAATAAAAATTTCGTCGTTTTTATGCTGTTTTACGCGAATTAAAACGCAGAATAAAGCTCAAAACATTGCTGTTTTGCGCTAAAATAAAGCATTTTCAAGCATTTTAGGTCGTTGAAATCGTTCAAATAGACGCAATATTAATAAAACGAATAATAAAAAGAATTTCGTCGTTTTATGCTGTTTTACGCGTTAAAACGCAGATTAAAACTCAAAACGTGCTATTTTGCTAAAATAAAAGCATTTTCAAGCATTTTAGATCGTTGAAATCGTTTCAAATAGACGCAATATTAATAAAAAACAAATAATAAAATCGTCGTTTTATGCTGTTTTGCGTTAAACGCAGATTAAAATAACGTGCTGTTTTGCTAAAATAAGCATTTCAAGCATTTTTAGATCGTTGAAATCGTTTCAAATAGAAGCAATATTAATAAAAACGAATAATAAAAATTTCGTCGTTTTATGCTGTTTACGCGTTAAACGCAGATTAAAGCTCAAAACATTGCTGTTTTGCTAAAATAAGCTTTTTAAAGCTTTTTAGATCGTTGAAATCGTTCAAATGAAGCTAAATAAAAACGAATAAAAAAAAATTCTTTTTTTGTTTTTAAAAACGCAATTCCAAAAACGTGCTGTTTTGCTAAAAAAAGATTTTCGCATTTTAATCGTTGAAATGTTCAAATGAAGCAATATTAAAAAAAAAAGAATAATAAAAAATTGTGTTTTTATCTTTTTTACGCTTAAAACGAGATTAAAGCTAAAAACGTGCTGTTTTGCTAAAAAAAACATTTTCAAGCTTTTAGTGGGAAAAATCGCAAAAAAAAACTATTAAAAAAAACGATTAATAAAACGTCGTTTTATGCTTTTTTACGCGTTAAAACCAAATTAAAGCTCAAAACGTGCTGTTTTGCTAAAATAAGCATTTTCAAGCTTTTTTAGATCGTTGAAATCGTTAAATAGACGCAATATTAATAAAAGCTAATAATAAAAATTTCGTCGTTTTTATGCTTTTTACGCTTTAAAAACGCAGTTAAAAACTCAAAACGTGCTTTTTGAAAATAACTTTTCCATTTTGATGTTGAAATCGTTAAATAGAAGAAAATTAACAAAAGAAAATAAAAAATTGTGTTTTTTTTTTTTTACGCGTTAAACGCAGTTAAAGCTAAAAACGGTTTTTTCAAAAAAACATTTTCGCTTTTTTAGATCGTTGAAATCTTTGGGCAATATTAAAAAACGAATAATAAAAATTGTCTTTTTTATGTGTTTACGCGTTAAACGCAGATTAAACTAAAACGGCTTTTTTGCTAAAATACGCATTTTCAAGCATTTTAGTCGTTAAAATCGTTCAAATAGAAAATAAAAAACAAATAAAAAATTTCGTTTTAGCTTTTTTACGCGTTAAAACGCAGATTAAATCAAAACGTGCTGTTTTGCTAAAATAACATTTTCAACTTTTGATCTTTGAAATCGTTCAAAGACGCAATATTAATAAAACGAATAAAAAAAAAATTGTCGTTTTATGTTTTTCGCGTTAAAACGCAGATTAAACTCAAAACGTGCTTTTTGCTAAAATAACATTTTCAAGCATTTTAGATCGTTGAAATCGTTCAAATGAAGAATATTAATAAAAAAAAATAAAAAGCGTTTTTTTCTTTTTTAGGGTTGCAGATTAAAGCTCAAAACGTGTTTTGCAAAAATAAGCTTTTTCGCATTTAGATCGTTGAAACTTTAAATGAAATATTAAAAAAAGGAATAAAAAAAATTTTCGTCGTTTTTTTGTTTTAGGGTTAAAAACGCAGTTTAAAAAGCTCAAAACGTGCTGTTTTGCTAAAAAAAGCATTTTCGCAAGCGGAAATTTTTTTAAATAGACGCAATATTAAAAAAAGAATAAAAAAAAAATTTCCGTTTTTGTGTTTTACGCGTTAAAGAGTTTAAAAAGCTCAAAATGCTTTTTTGCTAAAATGTATTTTCGCTTTTGATCGTTGAAATCGTTCTGGGCTAAACAAAAAAAGAATAAAAAAAAATTGTCGTTTTATGTGTTTTAGGTTAAAAGCAGATTGCTAAAAAACGGTGTTTTGCAAAAAAAGCTTTTTCCCCATTTTAGATCTTTGGGAAATCGTTAAATAGAGCAATATTAAAAAAACGAATAAAAAAAATTTTCGTCGTTTTATGCTGTTTTACGCGAAAACGCAGATTAAAGCTCAAAACGTGCTTTTTTTAAAAAATAACATTTTCAAGCATTTTAGATCGTTGAAATCGTTCAAATAGACGCAAATTAAAAAAACGAATAATAAAAATTTTTCGTCGTTTTTTGTGTTTTACGCGTTAAAACGAGATTAAAGCTCAAAAGGGCTGTTTTGAAAAAAAACCATTTTAAAGCATTTTGATCGGGGAAACGTTCAAATAGACGCAAATTAAAAAAAAAAACGAATAAAAAAAAAGGGTCGTTTTTTGTTTTATTTAAAAAACCAGATTAAAGCTCAAAACGGCTGTTTTCAAAATAAGATTTTCGCCATTTAGATCGCTGAATTGTTCAAATAGAAGCAATATTAATAAAACCGAATAATAAAAAATTCGTCGTTTTGTATGCTTTACGCGTTAAAACGCAAGATTAAAGCTCAAAACGCTGCTTTACGTAAAATGCTACTACATTTTAGATCGTTGAAATTGTTCAAATAGACGTAAAATTAATAAAAAACGAATAATAAAAATGTCGTCGTTTTTATGCCGCGTTTTACGCTAAAACGCAGACAAGCTCAAACGTGCTGTTTTGCTAAAAATGTTTTCAAGCATTTTAGATCAAGCGGAAATCGTTTCTAAATAGACGTAATATTAATAAAAAACGAATAATAAAAATTGTCGTTTTGCGCGTTGTTTTTTACGCGTTAAACTCAGGATTAAAAGCTCAAACGTGCTGTTTTGCTAAAATAAGCATTTTCAAGCATTTTAGATCGTTGGAAATCGTTCAAATAGAAGCAATATTACACAAAAACGAATAAATGTAAAATTTCTGTCGTTTTATAAGGTTTACGCGCTAAAACGCAGATTAAAAGCTCAAAACGTGCCGGTTTTGCTGTAAAATAAGTATCTCAAGCATTTAGATCGTTGAAATCGTTCAAATAGAAGCAATATTAATAAAACGAATAATAAAAAATTCGTCGTTTTATGCTGTTTTACGCGTTAAAACGCAGATTAAAGCTCAAAAAAATCGTGCCGTTTGCTAAAATAAGCATTTTCAAGCATTTCCGATCGCTTCTTAAATAGACGCAATATTAGTAAAAACGAATAATAAAAATTTTCGTCGTTTTTATGCTGTTTACGTTAAAACGCAGATTAAAGCTCAAAACGTGCTGTTTTGCTAAACAAGCATTTTCAAGCATTTTAGACGCCAAACCGTTTAAATAGACGCAATATTAATAAAAAATGGTTGTTTGTGGCAGTAGGTTTACGATCGAGATGTTTACGTGATAAATGTCTTATTGGTGATATGTTTCTTTTGTGAAGTAAGGAATTAATGAAGATAATAATAATTTTTTTCAAATTTTAAATTACGTAAAATCACGTAAATTTATCTTGTTTCAATCTGGGTAATTCTGTTCAGATAGGACGATGATAGGTGCGCAAGAAATAAAAAGCAAGGGTTTCAGCTGTTGCGTGCCTTGCAAAAGCCAGGTCGATGGTTGTCTTTAACGTAGTAGACTTTGAAACATCTGACAAGTTTTCGCGATTGAACGTTTCATGAATCTGAGGAATGAGTCATCTGGTTCAAATCGCTTTCGTGGCGAAATCACCAGCCAGAAGAATGCTACATTAGAATCAACTTGAAGGAACGGGTCACGTACTGGTGTTGTGAATGTACGGACCGAGTGTTGTTAGGAGTAACATTCCGTCGTTTTGCGTACCAGTTCTGGATGAACGTGCATATAGCGCCGAGCACAAACTTGAAGGCGGTATCTGCAGTAAAGCAAGTAACTTCAGCTGCTACCACACATCTCCAGGTTTTGATGTGACAAGCTGAGTTCAGTAATCGTAATTTCAACCACTTTCGCTGTAGATGGCGATGATAATCTGCGCATTAGATTGTAAACCTCCAGCTGCGTTGGTATCTGAATCAGTTCGATTATTGGTTCCTGGATATGCACTTATAATTGTTAACGGAATTGCGGACAATTGTCTGCATCCACGTTTCAGTCAGAACTAAATAGTCGGATCTTAGTATGACTGTATCTGTTTTAAACTCAACGTGGGCGCTTAAACTTTGACAATTGATAAGCTGCACTGTTTGTCCCAAGTCGGTAGCATCATCACAGAATTTAAGCGCTTTCAGTGATTGTCTGAGGTGGTGTCCACGAAGTCGGTTGTATTCATCGCAATCTCTCGTAGTTTCCAGAATCGTTTCCTTGTCGACCATGTTTAAAATTGCATGCACCTTTTTTCTGTAATGATAAACAAGCCTTCGATACTTGTTACGCGACTCAAGGCCATACACTACCTCGTAAATGGTTGCTGAGTAAGAGCCTGTATACATGATGTCAAATGTCCCACCTAGGACTTGTGGATTGTAATGGCACAAGCAGGTATGCAAGGAAAACTGTTTCCGTTTGCACTTCCACTGTTTTTTGACAAAAGTAATATTGACAATTTTCTTGCACTGGTATCCAATCGACAGATAAAGTGTTTCGGCTTTGTTGACGACATGTGGTCGACATTTCTGATTTTAGCATTAACAATCTGTGTTTTGTCTGGAAATTCAAACCAAAGAGTAATGATATCGTCTTCAGCTTCTGTAAGGAGTTGTGCTTGTCGATGAATTTCATCTACGCTGACCGGTTGACGTTCGATGCGCTTCAAAACTCCAATAGAACCATTAACCAATCCATCCGAGACGCCTAGATGTTAGATGCTAATGCATGCAACCTTCTGCTAATGGCAACATGTATGGCAATCCGTCCGTCTCTCAAACCGTCATCTTGTGAAGTTGCTCTGACACTGGTGTCTCTCAGAATTATTTTGCATATCCGGAGCATAATATCAGTGATCCGTTGTGTGTTTGCTAATTGCACTTCGTTTATAAAAATCCACTTGGTTGCTGTAAACAACCGAACGGCGTCAGGAACGTTTTCTTTGCACCAGGTCAAAAATTTTGTGTCTGACTACAAGGTGATCTCATTGTCACTAAGTTTGAGTCCGTTTCCAATTTTAGTGAGGATTGAAGAAAACAGTTCATCGGTTTGTCGTACAACACGTACCATAGAGAAAGAATTTGATGGTTTGCCAAAGTGAGATCCTCCCAGTTCGTTGCTTGAAATTTTAAAAACACGGAAGGGCAATGTGTACTGTGGTAGTTGCCTGAAGTCTCCGCATAAGATCACATGAATGCCTCCAAATGGTTGATCGAAATTACCAGTGATCTGTTGCAGTCGATAATTGATTTTACGTATAGCTGCACTCATCATGCTGGATCTCGTCGATGAAAACGGCTCTTACGCCAACGAACATGTTCCCCGTATGCTTGCAACGTTTGCAGAAGATAGATCTTTTGGCGTGACTCGAGATGTTGTAAGACGAACGCTGAGGAACTGTTGTTCCACCAAGAGGAACTGCTGCTTTACTCGTACTTTGCACAAGCCAAGTGGTACTGTTAAGTGAGCGCCAGGATTTTGAGTGTAGCGGTTGTATCCCATCGCTTTTCAATGTATAAGTTTCTCCCGCAGCCCGCCGGTCCTGTGAAGAATACTTGAATTGCGTCAACGACCTCATCTCCGTTTCGCCATGCAAGCGATGTATAACCCTCAAGAATCAGCTCACGTTGTCTGTGGGTTGGTAGTTCGAATCAGCTCACAGTACTTCTGCTCTTGGCATCACATTGTTACGTTTCTTACAACCGAAAAATCCTTCTCGTGGAACGATTTGATTCATCGTCATCGTTATTTGCACTTTCTGGAAGACTGTTCTACGTGCATACTCTCCTTGCCTCAGTTTCCGCTGGTTCTGTGCTGTTGTGAATTTTGCAGATCATCATTGCTTCAAGTCTTCCTGTAGCACACTGTCGATGTTTAGATTTTTCTCGTATATCTGACGGCGTTCCATGATGACATCCTTGTTGTCGTTGTATACTGTAGAAATTTATTGCACCAACAATTTCAGATACCCATTGCGGAAGGCAGATACAGCAATTCATCTCTCACGTTGAGGAGTTGGATAATTTCATCTATTTCGTAATGCCTGTATCGTATGATCCGTCCCATCTGTCGTCTGCGATATTGTCTTGACGTCGCTTTTTCGGTCTCTGGTTCCAAATTTTCGCTACTCATGCACGTCCACGTCAGTCTTCATTAATATTAAATCTTCACATTTCTGCCACGAAGCAAAACTCGGCCAAATATACAGGTTCCAAGGAAGGAGGTCGTTCTTCTCATATCGCTGAATGATATTTTGGTCCATATGTCTGTACTGTCAGCATCAATTCCTTTCTGCGACTACCGTATTGAATTACGTTTGCGGTAACGTTGTTCCTCCGATGGCCATACTGTTGGTATGTGTATAATGACTTAACGACTTGTTTCCTTGCCTATCGGTTGTCGTGGTTAAATACCACGCTGCTTCTTGGGCCGACATTTCCAACTGCATTTAGAAGTTTAATACCAAAGCCTTCTAATTGGCCCGCTGTGTAGTCCCGTTCACGATGCTCTGCATCATTTTCGCCAGCCTTCCTCTATTCAAGCCACCGCATTCCGCGAGCCGATTTGTTAACGTATTCCACGACGTACCGTGCGCAGCTATATAATCATCTAAGCACAAACCGGATGTCAATGTTGGAATTCACTCACCGGCAAGGCAGCTGAATGTGTTCGTTATCAGTTGGTCGAAGTTGCGTTTGAACAACAATGCTGGCCTGCGCAGAGGCTGGAATCGCACTACGTCGAGGTATGACGAACGTCAAACTATGATCTCTCAGAAATGTCCATGCTAAAGTATATGTACGGTCGCTAAGTGGTGTCTGTAGGTCTTTACCTTTTTCTGAATGTCGCTATGTCCACGTTTTGGCATTGGTACCACACACGGTAGTCAGCATTGGCCAGTACGATTCCAAATCTGGGTAAAGTCGTTTCTGGCCTCACTTCGTGCAGGCAGCAAAAAGCTTATGTATTTGGTTGAGTAGATGGTATCGTTAGCATATCTCTTTGCAACTGAACTTCTAGTTTCTCCACAAGTTCGATGGTGTTTGAGCATATTTCTGAAACGGTTTCGAGAGGGTCGTTGTTCAACCACAGTAAAATATGAGCGTGGACTTCCGCGATGCTGGAACTCACGCGAAGCAGTGCTTTAACCGCCATAAAGTATTGGCCGAACGATTATAATTGACTTTTGCTTTCAACATGTTCATCAATGTACCAACAAGTTTGTGAAAAATATATGCAGCACGTAACTGATCGTCACTTACTAAGCCAGCACCGCCTCTGATGTGTTTAGATCTTCGTGCAACTTTGCCAGGATATTTGAGCCACCTGAATTTGACGAGTGTTCAGTAATGCCAACCAGCGTACTTCATTTGCACTTAGAGTGAGAAAGATGGTCGGTTTCCAAGTTGACGGAGCATAGCAAAGAGATCCTGTTTGCGAGAGGCCCAGTACTGACGGAGTTTGGCACTGATTACAAAGGCAAGGTTTTGTATAACAAATTTTAAGAAATTCTGGTCTTCTAACATTCGTCGAGTTATTGCTTCTTTCTGTAACCGGCACCTTCCGGAACGTAGCGTTGTAAATTCCATCCACCATGCGTTGACGTAAGATCTTCATAGCAACGTACAAGATTTTTTGAGGCGTGGCGCTGTGCGTCTGTCACTTCGTCTTATTTCACTGGTCGCCATCATATAAGGTGTCACCGAAACTCCCATGTTGAAACGACGTGGTTCTCCGAAGTATACAGGAAATGATGATACCTTCAGCATGACGGTCATAAAGATGCTGAGAGGCGTTGCCCGATGTCCAAAAAGGGATGTTAAGACAATCCTCTTCTGTTCCACACAGTGTGTGCTGGCTCCAGCAGCAAAGAAATTTCAGATTCAGGTGTATATTCAGCAGAAATTGCTTCGATGCGAGTGAAGGACCAGGTTCATCCGGTGATTTCTTCCTGATGGCACTGTAAGCTGTAGCCTGACAAATCTACTTGATATCGTATAAACGATAAAAGGCCTCGACTTCTGGAAGTACATCCAACCATTCCCTTGATCGCAATGTTTAGACGTGTATCCGCTAACGTAATTCGTTTTGTGCGCAAGATTCCGTTTTATGTTGACATTGATTACTTCTGTCCTCATCCAGTTGCTGAGGTAAGCATTTCACCATTTCGCACGTCGACTGGAACGTTGATCACTTGTCCAATGATCCCATATGAGAAATCACACGGAGTCGACGTACTTCCTGTATAAATGGTAGACGTGGTGAGATCAACCGTTCACCGATTGGATCCAATAGCGGTAGACCTGGAGGTACCTCTTAGGATATGTGAAGCTGTTCATCTTCGCAAGACTCGGAAGCTTTCCTGTATTCAGCGAACGCTTCTGCTGGCGTAATCCAAATGTAAATCTTCGGGCGTGTACTTGCTGATTTTCCTTAACACACCAATCTGAGATTATTCAAGGCATTTGTACAGCAGTGATGGCTTTAAGGTCATTTCGCGAACCATAATCTATCGCAAAACCGAACAAGTACATGGCCAAAATCGCGCTATCCAGAAAGTAGATTTGAATCGATGTATTGACGCAGACCATTTTGTAGACCAGGTAGGTTGTTCCTGATGCACTGCTGGTAAATCAAAGCCGCTGGCGAGAGCTAAATTTGCAGCCTCTACGTAGATGGTACGATTTGGGTCGTTCTTCAGCGGCTTTCTTTGCAAAACGCCCCGGCCTGTTCTGGGGGTTCTTAATAGCTGCTACATCGCTTTTCTTCTGTACTCACGATTTCGCAGGGCCTTCTTTCGGCAAATACGGTGGGTATTGGCAGACGCGACGCAAAGCATCCCCGGTCTCCATCAAAGCGTACTAGATGTTGAAGGGAATGTGCGCACAGGATCCATCATGTTGAGCGTGGTGATTTCTTCTTCAGTCTCCACTGTGCAAACACTACGACAATCTATTTTATTATCATAACATAACCTCTAAATTTCGTTTGTTTACATCAGTAGTTTTTCCATCTCACATTTCTTACAAGTTTATTCAAGAATGTTAATTGTTAGTAAGTAGGCTATTTTATTCTTTACCTTTTTTGTTAAAATTGTTGTAACACTTCACTCTTGCACTTTCACATTTTGTTTCACTGTCTTTGTTTCACATTCAACGAAAACTTAACCGCATCGAGAAAATCTCCATTCGTTTGTATGCCGCCAGAGGAGAGAGACGGGCGATCAGTCAACCTACCTCGAACGCTGGCGACTGGCACGGAATGACTGGCAAAGCGCCTCGAGATGAGACGGAGATCGGTCCGTCTCTTCCGGTTATAACGAGACGGGGTCGGAATGACTGGTAGCGCTTCGAGATGAGACGAGATCGGTCCGTCTCTCTCTCGTTATAACGAGGTATACCCGCGATCGACCCCGCTCGTGACACAGTTTCTGGGAACAGTCACCCAATAAAACGATTTTAAAGACGTTATCACGTCAAAACGAATAACAAAAAATTCGTCGTTTTATGCCGTTTTTACGCGTTAAAACGCAGATTAAAAGCTCAAACGTGCTGTTTGCTAAAATAAGCATTTTCAAGCATTTTAGATCGTTGAAATCGTTCAAATAGACGCAATATTAATAAAAAAACGAATAATAAAAAATTCGTCGTTTTTATGCTGTTTTACTCGTTAAACGCAGATTAAAGCTCAAAACGTGCTGTTTTGCTAAAATGTTTTCAAGCATTTTAGATCGTTGAAATCGTTCAAATAGAAGCAATATTACACAAAAACGAATAATAAAAATCTGCCGTTTTTATGCTGTTTTACGCGTTAAAACGCAGATTAAAAGCTCAAAACGTGCGCTGTTTTTAAGCAAGTAAAATAATCATTTTCAAGCATTTTAGATCGTTGGAAATCGTTCAAATAGACGCAATATTAATAAAAACGAATAATAAAAATTCGTCGTTTTTGGGGGTGTTTTCGGCCCTTTGAAAACCCCCCCTGGGGGTTTAAAAGTTGCAAGTCCTCTTTTCCCTTTCCTTTTTGGGAAAACGGGGTTTTTTTTTCCCCCAAAATCCTTTTCCTGACAAATTTTTTTTTAAAATAAATGTTTGTTTTTTTTTCCATTTTCATTTTAAAATTTTTTTATAACACTTATTTTTTTTTTCCTTTGTTTTACACATTCACAATTCTTTAATTTCATTTTGTTTTCCAAGTTAAAAATTTCACTTTATTTTTTTTTAGGAGGTCTTTTTTTAACAATCGGGGGAATTTCGGGGTTTGGTAACGGGTGCCCCTTCCTCTTAACCGCGAGGCGGAATCCTGGCGGGAAGGACGGAGATCGTCCTTTCCGTTTAAGGGGGCCGGATTCCCCGAAAAAAATCGTCTACCCTCTTTTAACGAAGGAAACGGAGGGTTAAAATTTTGAAAGCCCCAAATAAAGGGTTTAAAAACGATACAATTTTTTTTTGGGTTTTCGTTAAAACGCAATAAAATAAATTTGGAAAATAAAAATTTTTCTTTTTTTAAAAAAAAAAAAAAAAAGTAAAAAAATTTTCGTTTTTTTTTTAAATCGTTAAAAAAGCAAAAAAAAAAGCGTAAAAAAAATTTTTCGTTTTTTTTTTTAAAAGGGAAAAACCAAAATTTTTAAAATAAAATTCCGTTTTTAATTTTCCCTTAAAAAGCAATTAAAAAAAAAGTAAAAAAAATTTTTTTTTTTAGCGTTAAAGAAATTAAAATAAAATTTTTAAACAAAATAAAAATTTTCGTTTTAGTTTTTCCCGTTAAAAGAAAAAAAAAACTTAAAAATTATTTTAAGCTTTTAAATTAAAACCAAAAAAACCAAAATTTTTTAAAATAAATTTTAAGTTTTTGGGTTTAAATTTTAAAAAAAATTTAAAAATAAAAATTTTTTTTAGTTTTAAATTTAAAATTAAAGCAAATTTAAAACAAAAAAAAATTTTTTTAAGTTTTTACCGTTAAAAAAAAAAATTTAAATAAAAAACTTTTAAAGCTTTTTCGGTTAAACGCAGAAAACTAAAAAAGTTTTAAAAAGCTTTTTGTTTTGGTTAAAGGTTAAATAAAAAATTGTAAAACAAAATAAATTTTCGTTTTTGGTTTACGTTAAAAAATTAAAAAAAGGGGTTTTTAAAAAACATTTTTAAATTTTTACGTTAAACGCAAAAACAAAAATAAAAATAAAAAATTTTTTTTTAATTTAGAAAAAGAAAAAAAAAAAAGTTAAAAAAAATTTTGCTTTTTGCTTTATCGTTAAACGGAAAAAAAAAAAAAAACAAAAAAATTTTTTTTATTTTTTTAAATTTAAAAGAAAAAAAAAAACGTTTTTAAAATGTTTTCACTTTTAACGTTAAACCAATAAACTAAAAAAAAAATAAAAAATTTTCTTATTTTATTGAAAATTTAAAAAACGAATAAATAAAAAGTTTGAAATTTTATTAAGCTTTAAACTTAAACTAAAATAAGAAATTTAATAAAAATAATTTTTGTTTTGTGAATTTAAATAAAAAGGGATTAAAAAAATTTCCTTTATTTTAGCGTTAAAAGGGAATTAAAAGTAAAATGTTTTAAAAAAATTTTTAAATTTTTGCGGAAACGTTAAAACGCAAATTAATAAAAACGATATAAAATTTTTTTATTTTACGTTAAACGAAAATTAAATAAACGGTTTTAAAAATTTTTAGTTTTTTATCGTTAAACGTTAAAAGCATATTATAAAAAAAATAAAAATTTCTTTTTGTTTTTACCGTTAAAAAGAAAAATAAAAATCAAAATTTTTTAAGATTTTAAACGCGTTAAACCAATTCCCCTTTAAAAAAAAAAATTTCCCTTTTTGTTTTGCTTAAAACGAATTCAAAAAAATTTAAATTTAAAATAATCTTTTAAAAATTTTAAATAAACCTTAAAAAAAAACGAATAAAAAAAAATTCGTCTTTTTTATGCTGTTTTACGCGTTAAAATGCAGTTTAAAAGGCCAAAACGTCTTTTTTTCAAAATAAGCATTTTCAAGCTTTTTAGATCGTTGAAATCGTTCAAATAAAAACAATATTAAAAAAAAACGAATAATAAAAAATTTCGTCTTTTTTATGTTTGTTTTACGCGTTAAAACGCGTTTAAAAACTCAAAACGTGCTTTTTTGCTAAAATAAGCTTTTTTCAAGCTTTTTTGGATGGGTTGAAATCTTTCCCAAAAAACAATATTAATAAAAACGAATAAAAAAAAATTCGTCGTTTTTATCCCTGTTTTACGCTTTAAAAACGCAGTTTAAAAAACTCAAAACGTGTTTTTTTTGTTTTAAAAAATAAAGCATTTTAAAAAGCATTTTAAAATCGTTGAAATCGTTCAAAAAAAAGCAATATTAAAAAACGAATAAAAAAAAAATTCGGTTTAAATAGATGCAATATTAAAAAAAACGAATAAAAAAATTTTCGTCGTTTTATGCGTTTTACGCGTTAAAACGCGTTAAAGCTCAAAAGGGCCGGTTTTGTTTTAAAAATAGGCTTTTTCAAAGCATTTTAGATCTTTGGGAAATCTTTAAAAATAGAAGCAATATTAATAAAAACAAAAAAAAAAAATTCGTCTTTTTTAGGGGTTTTAGGGTTAAAAACGCAGTTTAAAAACCCTTTAAAACGTGCTTTTTTGCTAAAATAAGCTTTTTTAAACTTTTTTAGATCGTTGAAATCGTTCAAATAGAAGAAAATATTAATAAAAACGAATAATAAAAAAATTTCGTCGTTTTTTTTTGGTTTTACGCGTTAAAACGCAGATTAAAGCTCAAAACGTGCTGTTTTTTTTAAAATAAGCATTTTCAAGCTTTTTTGGATCGTTGAAATGTTCAAATAGAAAGCAATATTAAAAAAAAACGAATAATAAAAATTCGTCTTTTTTATGTTTTGTTTTAGGGTTAAAATGCAGAAAAGCTAAAAACGTGCTTTTTTTGCTAAAAAAAGATTTTAAAAGCATTTTAGATCTTTGGGAAATCGTTCAAATAGAAGCAATATTAATAAAAACGAATAAAAAAAAATTCGTCTTTTTTTATGCTGTTTTACGCGTTAAAACGCAGTTTAAAAGCTCAAAACGTGCTGTTTTGCTAAAAAAAGGCATTTTCAAGCATTTTAGATCGTTGAAATGGGTTCAAATAAAAGCAATATTAAAAAAACAAATAAAAAAAAATTCGTCGTTTTTATGCTTTTTTACGCTTTAAAAAACGCAGTTTAAAAACTAAAACGTGCTGTTTTGCTAAAATAAGATTTTAAAAGCATTTTAGATCGTTAAAAATCGTTCAAATAGAAGAATTAATAAAAACGAATAATAAAAATTTTTCCGTTTTTATGTTTTTTTTTACGCTTTAAAAAACGCAGTTTAAAAAGTTAAAAAACGTGCTTTTTTGCTAAAATAAGCATTTTAAAAGTTTTTTTGGGACTTGAAACCCTTTTAAATAAAAGCAAATTTTAAAAAAAGAATAAAAAAAAAAATTCGTCTTTTTTATGTTTTTTTACGCGTTAAAATGGGATTAAAGCTCAAAACGTGCTGTTTTGCTAAAATAAGCATTTTCAAGCATTTTAGATCGTTGAAATCGTTCAAAAGAAGCAAAAATTAAAAAAAAACAAAATAAAAAAAATTTCGTCGTTTTATGCTTTTTTTACGCTTTAAAACGCAGTTTAAAAACCCTCAAAACGTGCTGTTTTGCAAAAATAAGCTTTTTTAAAACATTTTAGATCGTTGAAATCTTTCCCAAAATAGAAGCAATATTAATAAAAACGAATAAAAAAAAAATTCGTCTTTTTTTTGGCTGTTTTACCGTTAAAAACGCAGTTTAAAAGCTAAAAACGTGCTTTTTTGCTAAAATAAGCATTTTAAAGCTTTTTTGGAACCCGTTGAAATCGGTCAAATAAAAGAATATTAAAAAAAAAACGAATAAAAAAAAAATTCGTCTTTTTTATGCTGTTTTACGCTTTAAAAACGCAGATTAAAGCTCAAAACGTGCTGTTTTGCAAAATAAGCATTTTCAAGCATCTTAGATCGTTAAAAATCGTTCAAATAGAAGTATTAAAAAAAAGGGAAAAATAAAATTGTCTTTTTTTTATGCTGTTTTACGCGTTAAAACGCAGATTAAAGCTAAAAACTGCTTTTTTTGCTAAAATAAAGGCTTTTTCAAGTTTTTTTAAAATCGTTAAAAATCTTTTTAAATAAAAGCAATATTAATAAAAAAAATAATAAAAAATTCGTCTTTTTTAAATGCGGTTTTACGCTTTAAAAAGCAGTTTAAAAACCTAAAAACGTGCTGTTTTGCAAAAAATAAGCTTTTTTAAAGCATTTTAGATCGTTGAAATCTTCAAATAGAAGCAATATTAAAAAAAAAACGAAAAAAAAATTTCGTCGTTTTATGCTTTTTTAGGGTTAAAACGCAGATTAAATTTCCAAAACGTGCTTTTTTGCTAAAATAACATTTTCAAGCTTTTTTAGATCGTTTGAAATCTTTTCCAAAAGAAGCAATATTAAAAAAAAACGAATAATAAAAATTCGTTTTTTTATGTTGTTTACGCTTTAAAAAGCAGTTTAAAAACTCAAAACGTGCTTTTTTGTTTAAAAAAAAAACATTTTTCAAGCTTTTTAGATCGTTGAAATGGGTTAAAAAATAAAAAATATTAATAAAAACGAATAAAAAAAAATTTCGCCCTTTTTTTTAAGCTTTTTTACGCGTTAAAACGCAGTTAAACTCAAAACGTGCTTTTTTTGCTAAAATAAGCATTTTCAAGC
>NW_027046487.1:0-20000 GCF_025399875.1 Dalotia coriaria | reverse complement strand
TGAGCTTTATTCTGCGTTTTAACGCGTAAAACAGCATAAAACGACGAAATTCTTTATTATTCGTTTTTATTTTATCGCGTCTATTTGAACGATTTCAACGATCTAAAAATGCTTGAAAATGCTTATTTTAGCAAAAATTAATGTTTTGAGCTTTAATCTGCGCTTAAACGCAAAACAGCATAAAAAACGACGAAATTTCTTTATTATTCGTTTTACACATTACTGCGTCTATTTGAACGATTTTAACGATCTAAAATGCTGAAAAATGCTTATTTTGAAAGGCAAAAATCGAAAGCACATTTTGAGCTTTATTCTGCGTTTTAACGCGTAAAACAGCATAAAACGACGAAATTTTTATTATTCGTTTTTGTTTTATTGCGTCTATTTGAACGTGATTTCAACGATCTAAAAATGCTTGAAATGCTTTATTTTTAAAACGCGTTTGTTTTAATCTGCTTTAACGCGTAAAAACAGCATAAAACGACGAATTTTTATTATTCGCTTTTTTATTAATATTGTTTATTTGAAACGATTTCACGATCTAAAATGCTTGAAAATGCTTATTTTAAAGCAAAACAGCACGTTTTGAGCCTTAATCTGCGTTTTGACGCGTAAAACAGCATAAAACGACGAAATTCTTTATTATTCGTTTTTATTAATATTGCGTCTATTTGAATGATTAAACGATCTAAAATGCATGAAAATTCTCTTATTTTAGAAAACAGCACGTTTTGAGATTTATTCTGCGTTTTAACGCGTAAAAACAGCATAAAAAACTACGAAATTTTTATTATTCGTTTTTATTAATATTGCGTCTACTTGAACGATTTCAACGATCTAAAATGCTTCGAAAATGCTTATTTTAGCAAAAACAGTACGTTTGAGCTTTAATCTGCGTTTAACGCGTAAAACAGCATAAAATGACGAATTTTTTATTATTCGTTTTTATTTACATTGCTTCATTTAAACGATTGGCAACGATCTAAAATGCTTTAGAAAATGCTTATTTTAAAGCAAAAACAGCACGTTTTGAGTTTTATTCTGCGTTTTAACGCGTAAAACAGCATAAACGACGAAATTTTTATTATTCGTTTTTATTTTTATTGCGCTCCATTATTTGAACGATTTCAACGATCTAAAATGCTTGAAATGCTTATTTTAGCAAAACAGCACGTTTGAGCTTTAATCTGCGTTTAACGCGTAAAACAGCATAAAATGACGAATTTTTATTATTCGTTTTTATTATTGCGACTACGGAACGATTTCAACGATCTAAAAATGCTGAAAATGCTTATTTTGCAGCAAAAACAGCACGTTTTGAGCTTTAATCTGCGTTTTAACGCGCGTAAAACAGCATAAAATGACGAATTTTGTATTATCTGTTTTTATTAATATTGCTTCTATTTAAAACGATTTTAACGATCTAAAAATGCTTGAAAATGCTTATTTTAGCAAAACAGCACGTTTTGAGCTTTAATCTGCGTTTAACGCGTAAAAACAGCATAAAACGACGAATTTTTTATTATTCGTTTTTATTAATATTGCGTCTATTTGGAACGATTTCAACGATCTAAAATGCTGAAAATGCTTATTTTTAGCCAAAACAGCACGTTTGAGCTTTAATCTGCGTTTTAACGCGTAAAACAGCATGTAAAACGACCAAATTTATATTATTCGTTTTTATTACTACGTTTCTATTTGAACGATTTCAACGATCTAAAATGCTTGAAAATGCTTATTTCAGCAAACAGCACGTTTTGAGTTTTAATCTGCGTTTTAACGCGTAAAACAGCATAAAAACGACGAATTTTTTATTATTCGTTTTTAATATTGCGTCTATTTGAACGATTTCAACGATCTAAAATGCTGAAAATGCTTATTTTAAAGCAAAACAGCAGGTTTTTGAGCTTTAATCACCGTTTTAAACGCGTAAAAACAGATAAAACAACGAAATTTTTATTATTCGTTTTTATTAATATTGCGTCCATTTGAACGATTTCCAACGATCTAAAATGCTTGAAAATGCTTATTTTAGCAAAACAGCACGTTTTGAGCTTTAATCTGCGTTTTAACGCGTAAACAGCAAAACGACGAAATTTTTATTATTCGTTTTTATTAATATTGCGTCTATTTGAACGTGATTTCAACGATCTAAAATGCTTGAAATGGCTATTTTAGCAAAACAGCACGTTTGAGCTTTATTCTGCGTTTTAACGCGTAAAACAAGCATAAAAACTACGAAATTTTTATTATTCGTTTTATTAATATTGCGTCTATTTGAACGATTTCAACGATCTAAAATGCTTGAAAATGCTTATTTTAAAGCAAAACAGCACGTTTTGAGCTTTATTCTGCGTTTTAACGCGTAAAAACAGCGTAAAATGACGAATTTTTATTATTCGGTTTTATTAATATTGCTTCTATTTAAACGATTTCAACGATCTAAATGCTGAAAATGCTTATTTTAGCAAAACAGCACGTTTTGAGCTTTGCATCTGCGTTTAACGCGTAAAACAGCATAAAACGACGAATTTTTTATTATTCGTTTTATTAATATTGCTCAATTTGAAACGATTTCAACGATCTAAAATGCTGGAAAAGCTTATTTTAGCAAAACAGCACGTTTTGAGCTTTTATTCTGCGTTTTAACGCGTAAAACAGCATAAAAACGACGAAATTTTTATTATTCGTTTTTATTAATATTGCGTCTATTTGAACGATTTCAACGATCTAAAATGCTTTGAAAATGGTTATTTTAGCAAAACAGCACGTTTGAGCTAATCTGCGTTTTAACGCGTAACAGCATAAAAATGACGAATTTTTATTATTCGTTTTTTATTAATATTGCTTCTATTTAAACGATTTCAAATATCTAAAATGCTTGAAAATGCTTATTTTAGCAAAACAGCACGTTTTGAGCTTTAATCTGCGTTTTAACGCGTAAAACAACATAAAAACGACGAAATTTTTATTATCTGTTTTATTAATATTGTTTCTATTTGAATGATTTCAACGATCTAAAATGCTTGAAAATGCTTATTTAGCAAAACAGCACGTTTTGAGCTTTAATCTGCGTTTAACGCGCAAAACAGCATAAAACGACGAAATTTTTGTATTATCTGGTTTTTATTAATATTGCGTCTATTAAACGATTTCAACGATCTAAAATGCTTGAAAATGCTTATTATTTCAGCGTAAAACAGTCGTTTTGAGCTTTATTCTGTTTTAACGCGTAAAACGTTACAAAAAACGACGGTTCTGGCTCCGTTTTATTTTTATTGCGTCTATTGGAACGATTTCAACGATCTAAAATGCTTGAAAAATGCTTATTTTAGCAAAACAGCAATGCTTTGAGCTTTATTCTGCGTTTTAACGCGTAAAACAGCATAAAACGACGAAATTTTTATTATTCGTTTTTTATTAATATTGTCTATTTGAACGTGATTTCAACGATCTAAAATGCTTGAAAATGCTTATTTTGAAGCAAAACAGCACGTTTTGAGTTTTAACTGCGTTTTAACGCGCGTAAAACAGCATAAAAAATGGTTGTTTGTAAAGCAGGTTTACGATCGAGATGTTTACGTGATAACGTCTTATTGGTGATATGTTTTGTTTGTTGCAATTGTTGTAACACTTCACTCAAATTTCCACATTTTGTTTTACTGTTAGGCTCCCCGCACACTACAAACTTTTATCGGCCGATAAAACATTCAACGAAAACTTAACCGCACGAGAAAATCTCCATTCGTTTGTATGCGCCGCCAGAGTGAGAGAGACGGGAGATCGGTCAACTCACTCGAACGCTATGACTGGCACGGCATGACTGGCAGCGCTCGAGATGAGACGGGGAGATCGGTCCGCCCTCTCTGGTTATAACGAGAGGGGCCGGAATGACTGGCAGCGCTCGAGATGAGACGGGAGATCGGTTCGTCTCTCTCTCTCGTTATAACGAGGGGGCATACCTGCGATCGACCTCGCTCGTGACACAGTTTTTCCTCGAACCGGTCACCCGTAAAACGATTTTAAAGATGTTATCACGTCAAAAAATGACGAATTTTATTATTCGTTTTAATAATATTGCTTCTATTTAAACGATTTCAACGATCTAAAAAATGCTTGAAAAATGCTTATTTTAGCAAAAAACAGCACGTTTTGAGCTTTAATCTGCGTTTTAACGTAAAACAAAGCATAAAACGACGAAATTTTATTATCTTTCGTTTTTATTAATATTGCTTCTATTTTAACGATTTCAACGATCTAAAATGTTTGTAAATGCTATTTTAGCAAACAGCACGTTTTGAGCTTTTTGCACTAAGTGCTTTAACGCGTAAAACAGCATAAAATGACGAATTTTTATTATTCGTTTTTATTAATATTGTTTATTTAAACGATTTCAACGATCTAAAATGCTTGAAAAAATGCTTAATTTCAGCAAAACAGCACATTTTGAGTTTTAATCTGCGTTTTAACGCGTAAAACAGCATAAAATTTTTTTTTATTAATATTGCTTCTATTTGAACTATTTCAACGATCTAAAATGCTTGAAATGCTTATTATAAAGCAAAAGCAGCACGTTTTGAGCTTTAATCAGCGTTTTAACGCGTAAAACAGCATAAAAACGAAGAAATTTTTGCTATTCGTTTTTATTAATATTGCGTCTATTTTGGAACGATTTCAACGATCTAAAATGCTTGAAAATGCTTATTTTAAAGCAAAACAGCACGTTTTGAGCTTCTTTATTCTGCGTTTTAACGCGTAAAACAGCATGCTGCAAAACGACGAATTTTTATTATTCGTTTTTATTAATATTGCGTCTATTTGAACGATTTCAACGATCTAAAATGCTTTGAAAATGCTTATTTTAGCAAAACAGCACGTTTTGAGCTTTAATCTGCGTTTAAGCGTAAAAACAGCATAAAAATGACGAATTTTTATTATTCGTTTTTATTAATATTGCTTCTATTTAAACGATTTCAACGATCTAAAATGCTTTTCTGAAAATGCTTATTTTGTGCCAAAACAGCACGTTTTGGAGTTTTATTCTGCGTTTTAACGCGTAAAACAGCATAAAAAACGACGAAATTTTTATTATTCGTTTTTATTAATATTGCGTCTATTTGAACGATTTCAACGATCTAAAGTGCTGAAAATGCTTATTTTAGCAAAACAGCACGTTTTGAGCTTAATCTGCGTTTTAACGCGTAAACGCGCATAAAAATGACGAATTTTTTATTATTCGTTTTTATTAATATTGCTTCTATTTAAACGATTTCAACGATCTAAAATGCTTGAAAATGCTTATTTTAGCAAAACAGCACGTTTTGAGCTTTAATCTCGTTTTAGCGCGTAAAACAGCATAAAACGATGAATTTTATTATTCGTTTTATTAATATTGCGTCTATTTGAACGATTTCAACGATTCAAAATGGAAAATGCTTATTTTAGCAAAACAGCACGTTTTGAGCTTTACCAGCGTTTAACGCGTAAACAGCATAAAAACGACGAAATTTTTATTATTCGTTTTTATTAATACTGCGCCTATTTGGAACGATTTCAACGATCTAAAATGCTTGAAAATGCTTATTTTAAAGCAAAACAGCACGTTTTGAGCTTTAATCTGCGTTTTAATGCGTAAAACAGCATAAAACGACGAATTTTTTATTATTCGTTTTTATTAATATTGCTTCTATTTGAACGATTTCAACGATCTAAAATGCTTGAAATGCTTATTTTAGCAAAACAGCACGTTTCGAGCTTTAAACTGCGTTTAACGCAAAACAGCATAAAACGACGAAATTTTTATTATTCGCTTTTTATTAATATATTACGTCTATTTGAACGTGATTTCAACGATTCAAAATGCTTGAAAATGCTTTATTTAAAGAAAACAGCAATGTTTTGAGCTTTATTCTGCGTTTTAACGCGTAAAACAGCATAAAAAACGACGAAATTTTTTATTATTCGTTTTTTTATTTTATTGCGTCTATTTGAAACGATTTCAACGATCTAAAATGCTTGATAATGCTTTTATTTTAAAGCAAAACAGCACGTTTGAGCTTTAATTCGCGTTTAACGCGTAAAACAGCATAAAAAACGACGAATTTTTTATTATTCGCTTCATTAATATTGCTTCTATTTGAACGATTTCACGATCTAAAATGCTTGAAAATGCTTATTTTAGCAAAACAGCACGTTTTGAGCTAAATCCGTTTCTAACGCGTAAAACAGCATAAAAACGACGAAATCTTTATTCGTCTTTATTAATATTGCTTCTATTTGAATGATTTCAACGACCTAAAATGCTTGAAAATGCTTATTTAGCAAAACAGCACGTTTTGAGCTGTAATCTGCGTTTAACGCATAAAACAGCATAAAAAACGACGAATTTTTTATTATTCGTTTTTATTAATATTGCGTCTATTTGAACGATTTCACCATCTAAAATGCTTGAAAATGCTATTTTAGCAAAAACAGCAATGTTTTGAGTTTTAATCAGCGTTTTTAACGCGTAAAATGCAGCATAAAAAACGACGAAATTTTTATTATTCGTTTTTTATTAATATTGCGTCTATTTTAACGATTTCAACGATCTAAAATGCTTGAAAATGCTTATTTTAGCAAAAACAGCACGTTTTGAGTTTTTAATCTGCGTTTTAACGCGTAAAACAGCATAAAAACGACGAATTTTATTATTCCCGTTTTTATTAATATTGCTTCTATTTGAACGATTTCAACGATTCAAAATGCTTGAAAATGCTTATTTAGCAAAACAGCACGTTTTATTTTTATTCTGCGTTTTAACGCGTAAAACAGCATAAAAAACGACGAATTTTTTATTATCTTTCGTTTTTATTAATATTGCTTCTATTTGAACGATTTCAACGATCTAAAATGCTTGAAAATGATTATTTTAGCAAAACAGCACGTTTTGGAGTTTAATCTGCGTTTTAACGCGTAAACAGCATAAAACGACGAAATTTTATTATTCGTTTTATTAATATTGCGTCTATTTGAACGACGCAACGATCTAAAATGCTTGAAAATGCTTATTTTAGCAAACAGCACGTTTGTTAATCTATGCTTTTCACCGCGTAAAACAGCATAAAACGACGAAATTTTTATTATTCGTTTTATTAATATTGCGTCTATTTGAACGATTTCAACGATTCAAAATGCTTCTTGAAAATGCTTTATTTGTGCTAAAAACAGCACGTTTTGAGCTTTAATCTGCGTTTTAACGCGTAAAAACAGCATAAAATGACGAATTTATTATTCGTTTTATTAATATTGTTTCATTTAAACGATTTAACGATCTAAAATGCTTGAAAATGCGCTTTAATTTAGCAAAACAGCACATTTGAGCTTTTAATCTGCGTTTTAACGCGTTAAGGTAAATTTTTTTTATTAATATTGCTTCTATTTGAACGATTTCAACGATCTAAAATGCTTGAAAATGCTTATTTTAGCAAAAGCAGCACGTTTTGAGTTTTTAATCAGCGTTTTAACGCGTAAAACAGCATAAAACGAAGAAATTTTTATTATTCGTTTTTGCCAATATTGCGTCTATTTGAACGATTTCGACGATCTAAAATGCCGGTGCTTATTTTAGCAAAACAGCACGCTTTGAGCTTTTATTCTGCGTTTTAACGCAAACAGCATAAAAACGGACGAATTTTTATTATTCGTTTTATTAATATTGCGTCTATTTGAACGATTTCAACGATCTAAAAATGCTTGAAAATGCTTATTTTAGCAAAACAGCACGTTTTGAGCTTTAATCTGCGTTTTAACGCGTAAACAGCATAAAATGACGAATTTTTTATTATTCGTTTTTTATTAATATTGCTTCTATTTAAACGATTTCAAACGATCTAAAAATGCTTGAAAAGTTTATTTTGTACAAAAACAGTTAATGTTTTGAGCTTTATTCTCGCGTTTTAACGCGTAAAACAGCATAAAACGACGAAATTTTTATTATTCGTTTTTATTAATATTGCGCTCCATTTGAACGATTTCAACGATCTAAAGTGCTTGAAAATGCTTATTTTAGCAAAACAGCACGTTTTGAGTTTTAATCTGCGTTTTAACGCGTAAACAGCATAAAAAATGACGAATTTTTATTATTCGTTTTTATTAATATTGCTTCTATTTAAACGATTTCAACGATCTAAAATGCTTGAAAAATTTATTTTAAAGCAAAACGTTAATGTTTTGAGCTTTAATCTGCGTTTTAGCGCGTAAAACAGCATAAAAAACGATGAATTTTTTATTATTCGTTTTATTAATATTGCGTCTATTTGAACGATTTCAACGATCTAAAATGCTTGAAATGCTTATTTTAGCAAACAGCACGTTTTGAGTTTTTAATCAGCGTTTTAACGCAAAACAGCATGTAAAAACGACGAAATTTTTGCCATTCGTTTTTTATTAATATTGCGTATATTTGAAACGATTTCAACGATCTAAAAAATGCTTGGAAAATGCTTATCAAAACAGTACGTTTTGAGCTTTAATCTGCGTTTTAACGCGTAAAGCATAAAACGACGAATTTTATGGCCCGTTTTATTAATATTGCTTCTATTTGAACGATTTCAACGATCTAAAATGCTTGAAAATGCTTATTTTAAAGCAAACAGCACGTTTCGAGCTTTAAACTGCGTTTTAACGCGTAAAACAGCATAAAACGACGAAATTTTTTATTATTCGCTTTTATTAATATTACGTCTATTTGAACGATTTCAACGATCTAAAATGCTTGAAAATGCTTATTTTAGCAAAACAGCATGTTTTGAAAGCTTTATTCCCGTTTTAACGCGTAAAAACAGCATAAAAAACGACGAAATTTTTATTATTCGTTTTTTATTTTTATTGCGTCTATTTGAACGATTTCAACGATCTAAATGCTTGATAATGCTTATTTTAGCAAAACAGCACGTTTTGAGCTTTTAATCTGCGTTTTAACGCGTAAAACAGCATAAAAACGACGAATTTTTTTATTATTCGTTTTTTATTAATATTGCTTCTATTTGAACGTGATTTCAACGATCTAAAATGCTTGAAAATGCTTATTTTAGCAAAACAGCACGTTTTGGCTTTAATCTGCGTTTTAACGCGAAAACAGCATAAAAACGACGAATTTTTTATTATTCGTTTTATTAATATTTTCTATATGAAAATAACGACTAAATGCTTGAAAATGCTTATTTTAGCAAAACAGCACGTTTTGAGCTTTTATTCTGCGTTTTAACGCGTAAAACAGCATAAAACGACGAATTTTTATTATTCGTTTTTATTAATATTGCTTCTATTTGAACGATTTCAACGATCTAAAATGCTTTGAAAATGATTATTTTAGCAAAACAGCACGTTTTGAGTTTTTCTGTTTTAACGCGTAAAACAGCATAAAACGACGAAATTTTTATTATTCGTTTTTATTAATATTGCGTCTATGGAACGATTTCAACGATCTAAAATGTTTGAAAATGCTTATTTTAGCAAAACAGCACGTTTTGAGTTTAATTGCGTTTTACGCGTAAAACAGCATAAAAACGACGAAATTTTTATTATTTCGTTTTTTAATTGCGTCTATTTGAAGATTTCAACGATTAAAATGCTTGAAAATGCTTTATTTTAACGCTTAACGCAAGTTTGAGCTTTAATCTGCGTTTTAAGCGTAAAACAATAAAAATGACGAATTTTTATATTCGTTTTTATTAATATTGCTTCTATTTTAAAGCTAACGATCGATATGCTTGAAATGCTTTTTTAAGCAAAAACAACGTTTATTTTTTTAATCTGCGTTTTATAGCTAAACCATTGAAAACACGAATAATCTTAATCTTTTTTACAAAATAGCTTACTTTTGAGATTTTCAGATTTCGCTAAAAAGCAAAATTATTTACAAAACTAGTCGTTTTGATGTAATCTGCGTTTAACGCGTAAACATTTAAAACGATTAAATTTGAAATCTTATTTTGTAAATATTTGCAGCTTTTAGCGTTTTAACGCTAAAAATAAAACGAAAATGTTATTTTAGCTAAACAGCACTTGAGTCTTTAATTCGTTTAACGTCTAAAAGCTTGAAAAACGACGAATTTTATTATTCCGTTTTTTTAATATTGCTTTTAGAAAACATTTAACGATCTAAAATGCTTTGATAATGCTTATTTTGCAAAAACAGCACGTATTGAGTTTATTCTGCGTTTTAACGTAAAAGCTTAATAAAACTATTAAAATTTTACGTTTTAGTTTTTAATTCGTTTAATTTGAAACAGATTTCAAACGATCTAAAATTTGATAATTGTTTTTTTAAGCAAAATCAGCACGTTTTGAGTATTTCGCTTTACAAAAGCTTAGAAAAATTATTTTAGCAACCGTTTTCTATTAATTGTTTTTAACGATTTCAAAATCTAAAATGCGTTTAAAATGTTATTTTAGCAAAACAGCATCTTTTGAATTTAATTCCGTTTTCCTAAAACGAAAATATAATTTTAATATTAATTCGTTTTTGATTAATATTGCGTTTCGTTGAAACGATTTCAACACAAAATGTTAATAATGCTTTTTTAGCAAATCAGCACTTTTGAGTTTAATCGATTTTAAAAAATCTGAAAATAAAATTGACGAATTTTTATTATTCGTTTTTATATTTATTCTGCGTTTTAACGTAAAACACATCATCAAAATTTTATATTCGTTTTTATTTTTTGCAATCTACTTTTGAGTTTAAGTCTCGTTTTATGCTCGAAAAGCTATATAAAACGACGAAATTGCATTTTGGCTTTTTTTATTAGCGTAACAGACGATTTCAACGATTTAATTTATTGAAATTGCTTATTTTAGAAAATCAGCTCTTTTGTGCTTTATTCTCGTTTTAACGCTGTAAAACAGCATATTAAGACAAAAACTTTTATCGTTTTTATTTTATTGCGTCTTTGAACGATTTCAAACGATCTTAAAATGCTTTTTTAAAATGCTTATTTTAGCAAAACACACGTTTTGTTTTGAAGGGCTTTTTGCTCTGCGTTTTAACGCGTAAAACAACATAAAACGACGAATTTTTTTATTATGCGTTTTCATTAATATTTGCTTCTATTTGAACGATTTCCGGCGTCTGAATGCTTGAAAATGCTTATTTTTAGCGAAACAGCACGTTTGAGGCGCTTTAATCCTGCGTTTAACGCGAAAAAAGCATAAAACGACGAATTTACTTATTATTCGTTTTTATTAATATTGCGTCTATTTGAACGATTTCAGCAATCGTCTTGAAAATGCTTATTTTACGGCAAAACAGCACGTTTGAGCTTTTAATCAGCGTTTAACGCGTAAAACAACATAAAAACGGCAGAAATTTTTATTATTCGTTTTTATTAATATTGCGTCTGGTGAACGATTTTAACGATCTAAAATGTTTGAAAATGCTTATTTTAGCAAAACAGCACGTTTGAGCTTTTAATCTGCGTTTTAACGCGGCGAAACGGCACTCAAAACGACGAATTTTTATTATTCGTTTTATTATGGCCAAGCTATTTGAACGATTTCAACGATCTAAAAACGCTTGAAAATGCTTATTTTAGCAAAACAGCACGTTTTGAGCTTTTAATCTGCGTTTAACGCGTAAAACAACATAAAACGACGAATTTTTTATTATTCGTTTTATTAATATTGCTTCTATTTGAACGGTTTCAACGATCTAAAACGCTTGAAAATACTTATTTATAAAACGAAAGCACGTTTTGAGCTTTAATGCGTTTTAACGCGTAAACAGCATAAAACGACGAATTTACATTATTCGTTTTTATTATCATTGCGTCTATTTGAACGATTTCCAGCGATCTAAAATGCTTGAAAATGCTTATTTTAGTAAAACAGCGCATTTTGAGCTTTTAATCTGCGTTTGACGCGTAAAACAGCATAAAACGACGAATTTTTTATTATTCGTTTTTATTAATGTACTTCCTATTTGGAGATTTCAGCGATCTAAAATGCTTTAAAATGCTTATTATAGCAAAACAGCACTTTTGAGCTTTTAATCTTAACGTTTTAACGCGTAAAACAGCATAAAAACGACGAATTTTTTATTATTCGTTTTTAATATTACTTCTATTTGAACGATTTCAACGATCTAAAAATACAAATGCTTATTATAGCAAACAGCACTTTTGAGCTTTAATCTGCGTTTTAACGCGTAAAACAACAATTTTTTTATTATTCGTTTTTATTAATATTGCGTCTATTTGAACGATTTCAACGATCTAAAATGCTTGAAAATGCTTATTTTTAGCAAAACAGCACGTTTTGAGCTTTTAATCTGCCGTTTTTAACGCGTAAAACAGCATAAAACGACGAATTTTTTATTATTCGTTTTTTTTATTAATATTGCGTCTATTTGAACGATTTCAGCGATCCGTACGCTGGAAATGCTTATTTTAGCAAAACAGCGTTTGCGAGCTTTAATCTGCGTTTTTAACGCGTAAAACAGCATAAAACGACGAATTTTTATTATTCGTTTTTATTAATATTGCGTCTATTTGAACGATTTCAACGATCTAAAATGCTTGGAAATGTATTTTAGCAAAACAGCACGTTTTTGAGCTTTAATCTGCGTTTTAACGCGTAAAACAGCGCGAAACGGGCAGGGTACTTTGCGTACGTGCGTTTTTTATTAATATTTGGCTATTTTGAACGGTGATTTCAACGATCTAAAATGCTTGAAAAGTAGCCCATTTTAGCAAAACAGCGCGATTTTGAGCTTAAATCTGCGTTTTAACGCGTAAAACAGCAAAAAAACGCAAAATTTTTATTATTCTTTTTTTTTTTCCCCATTTGAACGTTTTCAACGATCTAAAATGTTGAAAAGCTTATTTTAAAAAAGCACGTTTTGAGCTTAATCGCGTTTTAACGCAAAACAGTAAAAAACGAAAAATTTTTTTTTCTTTTTTTAAAAAATTTGCTTTTTTAACGATTTCAACGATCTAAAATGTTTAAAAAAACTTATTTAGCAAAACACCCTTTTTAATTTTTTTTTAACGCTAAAAACACATAAAAGAAAATTTTTTTTAATTTCGTTTTTATTAATATTGCTTCATTTGAACGATTTCAACGATCAAAAATGTTGAAAATGCTTTTTTAAAAACAGCACGTTTTATTTAATTGGTTTTAACGCAAAAAAAAAACCCGGAAATTTTTATTATTCTTTTTTAATATTGCGTCTATTTGAACGTTTCCCCCAAAATCTAAAATGCTTAAAAATTTTTTTTTTTAAAAAAATTTTGGTTTACGTTTTTAACGCTAAAACAGATAAAAAAATTTTTATTATTTTTTTTTTTATTCCATTTAAGTTTAAGATTAAAAGGAAAAGTTTTTTGCCCCCGTTTTATTTTTAACCTTTTTTAACGAAAAAAATAAAATTCTTTTTTATTATTCTTTTTTTAAAATTTATTTTTTTATTTAAAGTTTAAAAAAAAAATTTTTTTAAAATGCTTTTTTAAAAAACAGTTTTTTTTTAAAAGGTTTTAACCGTAAAAAAAAAACGCTTTTTTTATTTTTTTTTTAAAAAATTTTTGTTTTTTGAAACAACGAAAAAAAAGTTTAAAAATGCTTTTTTAGCAAAAAATTTTGTTTAATTCTTTTAAGATAAAAACATAATTTTTAATTTTTTTTATTTAATTTTTAACGAAAACGTTAAAAAAGTTTAAAAATGTTTTTTTGCAAAAAAAAAGTTTTTATTTTAATCGGTTTTTTAAGCTAAACAAAAAAAATTTTTAATTTTTCTTTTTAAAAGCTTTTTTAAGTTTAACTTTTAAAAAGTTAAAAGCTTTTTTTAAAAACGACGTTTTATTTAATCTTTTTAAAGCGTGACATAAAAACGACAAAATTTTTTATTTTTTTTTTAAAAGCGTTTTTGGGAAGTTTAACGAAAAAAAAAACAAAAAAATTTTATTTTGAAAATATTTTTTTTTAACGGTTTCAACCGAAAAAGCTAAAAAGCTTTTTTTTTCGAAAGTTGGCTTTTAACTTTTTTAACGTTTAAAAAGCTTAAAAGCATTTTAAAAACCCGTTTTATTTATTTGCGTTTTAACTTTAAAACGCTTTAAAAGAAAAATTTTTTTTACGTTTTTATTTTTAGCTTATTTGCGTTTAACGCTAAAACAAAAAAAGTTTTTTTAAAAAAAAATTTTGGTTTATTTGCGTTTTAAGGGAAAAAAAGCAAAAAGCTTTTTTTAACGTTTTTATTAATTTGCGTTTTTAATTTTTTAACTTTAAAAAGGGAAAATTTTTTTTTTTAAAAAACCGTTTTGATTTTAACGGGTTTTAAGCAAAAAGTTTTAAAAAACAAATTTTTTATTTTCTTTTTTATTAAACCCCTTTTTAACGACGTTAAAATTTTTTTAAAATGTTTTTTTGAAACACCCTTTTTAGTTTTTAATTGCTTTTAAGGAAACGCATAAAAAGCAATTTTTTAAACGTTTTTTTAAAGGGTTTTTTTTTCGTTAAAATTTGGTTTTTTTTTGAAAAAAGTTTTATTTAATTGTTTTTTTAAGCAAAACAAAAAAAACAATTTTTTTACTTTTATTAAAAAATTTAATTTCCGTTAAATTTAAAATGTTTTTTTTAAAAAACAACGTTTTATTTTAAGGGTTTTAAGCGAAAAAGATGAGTTTATTATTCGTTTTTTAAACCCTTTTTTAAGGGGTTTTTAAAATTAAAAATTTTTTAAAATGCTTTTTTTTTACAAAAAGTTTTTTTAGCATTTGGTTTTAACGCGAAAAAGCTAAAACCCAAAAAATTTTTTTATTTTTCCCTTTTATTTTATTGCGTCTATTTGAACGATTTCAACGATCTAAAATGCTTGAAAATGTTTTATTTTAGCAAAACACCCTTTTTTTTTAATCTGGTTTTAACGCGAAAACGATAAAACACGAATTTTTATTATTCTTTTTTATATTTGCTTTTTTGAACGATTTCAACGATCTAAAATCCCTGAAAAGCTTTTTTTGCAAAACAGCACGTTTTGAGTTTAATTGGTTTTAAAAAAAGCAAAAAGGGCAAATTTTTATTATTTTTTTTTAAATTTTTTTTGAACGACCGATCAAAATGCTTGAAATTTATTTAGCAAAACACCCGTTTTGAGTTTTAATCTGCGTTTTAAACGCGTAAAAAGCATAAAACGACGAAGTTTTATTATTCGTTTTATTAATGTTGCGTCTATTTGGAACGATTTCAACGTTCTAAAATGCTTGAAAATGCTTATTTTAGCAAAACAGCACGTTTTGGCTTTATTCTGTTCTAACGCGTAAACAGCATAAAAACGACAATTTTATTATTCGTTTTTATTTTATTGCGTCTATTTGAACGATTTCAACGATCTAAAATGCTTGAAAATGCTTATTTTAGCAAAACAGCACGTTTTGAGTTTAACTGCGCTTTAACGCGTAAAAGAGCATAAAAACGACGAATTTTTATTATTCGTTTTTATTATATTGCGCCTATTTGAACGATTTCAACGATCTAAAATGCTTGAAAATGCTTTATTTTAGCAAAACAGCACGTTTTGAGCTTTAATCTGCGTTTTAACGCGTAAAACAGCATAAAACGACGAATTTTTATTATTCGTTTTATTAATATTGCTTCTATTTGAACGATTTCAACGATCTAAAATGCTTGAAAATGATTATTTTAGCAAAACAGCACGTTTTGAGTTTTAATCTGCGTTTTAACGCGAAAAACAGCATAAAAACGACGAAGTTTTATTATTCGTTTTTATTAATATTGCTTCTATTTGCACGATTTCAACGATCTAAAATGCTTGAAAATGTTTATTTTAGCAAAACAGCACGTTTTGAGCTTTAATCTGCGTTTTAACGCGTAAAACAGCATAAAAACGACGAATTTTATTATTCGTTTTTATTATATTGCGTCTATTTGAACGATTTCAACGATCTAAAATGCTTGAAAATGCTTATTTTAGCAAAACAGCCGTTTTGAGTTTATCTGCGTTTTAACGCGTAAAACAGCATAAAACACAAATTTTTATTATTCGTTTTATTTTATTGCGTCTATTTGAACGATTTCAACGATCTAAAATGCTTGAAAATGCTTATTTTAGCAAAACAGCACGTTTTGAGCTTTAATCTGCGTTTTAACGCGTAAAAACAGCATAAAACGACGAATTTTTTATTATTCGTTTTTATTAATATTGCTTCTATTTGAACGATTTCAACGATCTAAAATGCCTGAAAATGTTAATTTTAGCAAAACAGCACGTTTTGAGCTTTAATCTGCGTTTTAACGCGTAAAACAGCATAAAAAACGACGAAATTTTTATTATTCGTTTTTATTAATATTGCGTTTATTTGAACGATTTCAACGATCTAAAATGCTTGAAAATTTTATTTTAGCAAAACAGCCGTTTTGAGTTTTAATCTGCTTTTTAACGCGTAAAACAGCATAAAACGACGAATTTTTTATTATTCGTTTTTATTAATATTGCTTCTATTTGAACGGTTTCAACGATCTAAAATGCTTGAAAATGCTTATTTTAGCAAAACAGCACGTTTTGAGTTTAATCTGCGTTTTAACGCGTAAAACAGCAAAAACGACGAATTTTTATTATTCGTTTTTATTAATATTGCAGTCTATTTGAACGATTTCAACGATCTAAAATGTTAAAATGCTTTATTTTAGCAAAACAGCAGGTTTTGAGTTTTAATCACCGTTTTAACGCGTAAAACAGGTTAAAACAACGAAATTTTTATTATTCGTTTTTATTAATATTCGTCTATTTCAACGATTTCAACGATCTAAAATGCTTGAAAATGCTTATTTTGCAAAACAGCACGTTTTAGCTTTAACTGCGTTTTAGCGCGTAAACAGCATAAAACTACGAATTTTTTATTATTCGTTTTTATTAATATTGCGTCTATTTGAACGATTTCAACGATCTAAAATGCTTGAAAATGCTTATTTTAGCAAAACAGCACGTTTTGAGCTTTTATTCTGCGTTTTAACGCGTAAAACAGCATAAAAACGACGAAATTTTTTATTATTCGTTTTTATTTTATTGCGTCTATTTGAACGATTTCAACGATCTAAAATGCTTGAAAATGCTTATTTTAGCAAAACAGCACGTTTTGAGCTTTAATCTGCGTTTTAACGCGTAAAACAGCATAAAACGACGAATTTTTTATTATTCGTTTTTTATTAATACTGCTTCTATTTGAACGATTTCAACGATCTAAAATGCTTGAAAATGCTTTTATTTTAGCAAAACAGCACGTTTTGAGTTTTAATCTGCGTTTTAACGCGTAAAACAGCATAAAAACGACGAAATTTTTATTATTCGTTTTTATTAATATTGCGTCTATTTCGAACGATTTCAACGATCTAAAATGCTTTTGAAAATGCTTATTTTAGCAAAACAGCATCGTTTTGAGCTTTAAGTTTTAATCTGCTTTTTTTAACGGGGGTAAAACAGCATAAAAAGGGAGGGAATTTTTTTATTTTTCCCGTTTTTTAATTTTTTTCTTATTTAAAAGGATTTCAACGATCAAAAAATGCTTGAAAATGTTTTATTTTAGCAAAAAAAGCACGTTTTGAGCTTTAACGCGTTTTAACGCGAAAAACAGATAAAAACGACGAAATTTTTATTATTCGTTTTTATTAAAATTGGGGCCCATTTGAACGATTTCAACGATCAAAAAATGTTTTGAAAATGCTTTTTTTAAAAGCAAAAAAAAGCACGTTTTGAGCTTTTTTTCTGCGTTTTAACGCGAAAAAACAGCATAAAAACTCCAAAATTTTTTATTATTCCGTTTTTATTACTATTGCGTCTATTTAAACGATTTCAAGGGATCTAAAATGTTTGGGTCCCTTTATTTTAGCAAAACAGCACGTTTTGAGTTTTTATTTTTGCGTTTTAACGGAAAAACAGCTTTAAAAATGACGAATTTTTTTATTCTTTTTTTTAAATTTGCTTCTTTTTAAAAACGATTTCAACGATCAAAAAATGCGGGAAAGCTTATTTTAGCAAAACAGCACGTTTTATTTTAATCTGCGTTTTAACGCGAAAAAACAGCATAAAAAACGACAAATTTTTTTATTATCCGTTTTTATTAATATTGCTTCATTTGAACGACTTCAACGATTAAAATGAATGAAAATGTTTATTTTAGCAAAAAAGGCACTTTTTGAGTTTTTATTCTGCGTTTTAACGGGGTAAAACAGCAAAAAAACGACGAAATTTTTATTATTCGTTTTTATTAATATTGGTCTTTTTTGAAGGGATTTAAAAGGATCAAAAAATGCTCGAAAATGCTTATTTTAGAAAAAACAGAATTTTTTTAGCTTTAATCTGGGGTTTTAGGGGAAAAAACAGCAAAAAAACGACAAATTTTTTTATTATTCGTTTTTATTAATATTGCGCCTTTTTTTGAACGATTTCAACGTTTCAAAATGCTTGAAAATGCTTTTTTAAAAGAAAAACAGCCTTTTTGACCCTTTATTCTGCGTTTTAACTTTAAAACAGCAAAAAAACGACGAAATTTTTATTATTCTTTTTTTATTTTATTGGTCCTATTTGAACGATTTCAACGATCTAAAATGTTTTGAAAATGTTTTTTTTTAGCAAAACAGACGTTTTGATTTTTAATCTGCGTTTTAACGCGTAAAACAGAAAAACGAAAAATTTTTATTATTCGTTTTTTTATTAAAATTTTCTATTTGAAGGGATTTCAACGATTAAAATGCTTAAAAAATGCTTATTTTGGCAAAACAGCACGTTTTGAGCTTTAATCTGCTTTTTAACGCGTAAAACAGCAAAAAAAACGACGAAATTTTTTTTTTCCCTTTTTTATTAATATTGCGTCTATTTGAAGGGATTTCAACGATCAAAAAATGCTTAAAAAATGCTTTTTTTTTGGAAAAAACAGCACGTTTTGAGCTTTATTTGCGTTTTAACGCGTAAAACAGCAAAAAAAGGGACGTAAAATTTTTTATTATTCTTTTTTATTAATATTGCGTCTATTTAAAACGATTTCAACGATCAAAAAAATGCTTGAAAATGGGCAAAAAACAGATTTTTGAGTTTTAATCTGCGTTTTAACGCGTAAAACAGCAAAAAAACGACAAAATTTTTTTATTATTCGTTTTATTAAATTGCGCCCCATTTGAACGATTTCAAGGGGATCTAAAATGCTTGAAAATGCTTATTTTAGCAAAACAGCACTTTTTGAGTTTTTATTCTGCTTTTTAAAACGCGAAAAACAGCAAAAAAAAACGAGGGAAATTTTTTTATTATTCTTTTTTTTAAAATTTTTGGTCTATTTGAAGGGATTTAAAAGGGATCTAAAATGCTTGAAAATGTTTATTTTAGCAAAACAGCACGTTTTGAGCTTTATTCGGGGTTTTTTAAACGCGTAAAACAGAAAAAGGGACAAAATTTTTTATTATTGTTTTTATTTTATTGCGTCTTTTGGGAAAAGGGTTTTCCCCAACGATCAAAAAATGTTTAAAAAATGTTTTTTTTAGAAAAACAGCAGTTTTGGTTTAATCTGCTTTTTTAAGGGGCGTAAAACGGGCATAAAAACGACGAATTTTTTATTATTCTTTTTTAAAATTTGTTTTATTTGAACGATTTCAACGATCTAAAATGTTTGGGAAAAATGTTTTATTTTATTTGGGAAAAACAGCACGTTTTGAGTTTTAATCTGCGTTTTAACGCGTCCCAAAAAAAACGACGAAATTTTATTATTCGTTTTTTAATATTGGGGTCTATTTGAACGATTTTCAACGATTTTGGGCTTGAAAATGATTATTTTAGCAAAACAGCACTTTTTGGGTTTTAATCGGGTTTTAACGCGTAAAACAGCAAAAAAAACGACAAATTTTTTTTATTATTCGTTTTTATTAATATTGTTTCTTTTTAAAACGGATTTCAAGGGGATCTAAAATGCTTAAAAAATGTTTTATTTTAGAAAAACAAACGTAATTTAAACAAGTCA
>NW_027046486.1:0-24537 GCF_025399875.1 Dalotia coriaria | reverse complement strand
AATAGAAGCAATTTAGTATTAAAACGAATAATAAAATTCGTCGTTTTTATGCTGTTTTACGCGTTAAAACGCAGATTAAACTCAAAACGTGCTGTTTTGCTAAAATAATCATTTTCAAGCATTTTAGATCGTTGAAATCGTTCAAAAAAAACGCAATATTAATAAAAACGAATAATAAAAATTTCGTCTTTTTTTATGCTGTTTAACGCGTTAAAACGCAGATTAAACCTCAAAACGTGCTGTTTTGCTAAAATAAGCATTCTCAAGCATTTTAGATCGTTGAAATCATTCAAATAAAGCAATATTAATAAAAACGAATAATAAAAATTCGTCGTTTTTATGTTTTGTTTACGCGTTAAAACGCAGTTTAAAAAGCTCAAAACATGCTGTTTTGCTAAAATAATCTTTTTCAAGCTTTTTTAGATCTTTGGGAAATCGTTCAAATAGACGCAATATTAATACAAAACGAATAATAAAAATTTCGTCGTTTTATGCTGTTTTCGCGTTAAAAGCAGTTAAACTCAAAACATGCTGTTTTGCTCAATAAGCATTTTCAAGCATTTTAGATCGTTGAAATCGTTCAAATAGAAGCAATATTAATAAAAACGAATAATAAAAATTCGTCGTTTTTATGCTTTTACGCGTTAAAATGCAGATTAAAGCTCAAAACGTGCTGTTTTGCTAAAATAATCATTTTCAAGCATTTTAGATCGTTGAAATCGTTCAAATAGACGCAATATTAATAAAAACGAATAATAAAAATTTCGTCGTTTTATGCTCTTTTACGCGTTAAAACGCAGATTAAAAGCTCAAAACGTGCTGTTTTGCTAAAGTAACATTTTCAAGCTTTTTTAGATCGTCGTAATCGTTCAAATAGAAGCAATATTAATAAAAACGAATAATAAAAATTGTCGTTTTTATGCTGTTTTACGCGATAAAACGCAGATTAAAACTCAAAACGTGCTGTTTTGCTTAAAATAATCATTTTACAGCATTTTAGATCGTTGAAATCGTTCAAATAGACGCAATATTAATAAAAAACGAATAATAAAAATTTCGTCGTTTTTATGCTGTTTTACGCGTTAAAACGCAGATTAAAGCTCAAAACGTGCTGTTTTGCTAAAATAATCATTTTCAAGCATTTTAGATCGTTGAAATCGTTCAAATAGACGCAATATTAATAAAAACGAATAATAAAAAATTTCGTCGTTTTTTATGCTGTTTTACGCGTTAAAACGCAGATTAAAGCTCAAAACGTGCTGTTTTGCTAAAAAATAAGCATTTTCAAGCATTTTAGATCAGTTGAAATCCTTTTCAAATAGAAGCAATATTAATAAAAACGAATAATAAAAATTCGTCGTTTTTATGCTGTTTTACGCGTTAAAACGCAGATTAAACGCTCAAAACGTGCTGTTTTGCTAAAATAATCATTTCAAGCATTTTAGATCGTTGAAATCGTTCAAAAAAAACGCAATATTAATAAAAACGAATAAAAAAAATTTCGTCGTTTTATGCTGTTTAACGCGTTAAAAACGCAGATTAAACCTCAAAACTGCTGTTTTGCTAAAATAACATTCTCAAGCATTTTTAGATCGTTGAAATCGATTCAAATAAAGCAATTATTTAAAAACAATAATAAAAATTTGTCGTTTTATGCTGTTTTACGCGTTAAAACGCAGATTAAAGCTCAAAACATGCTGTTTTGCTAAAATAACATTTTCAAGCATTTTGATCGTTGAAATCGTTTCAAATAGACGCAATATTAATTCAAAACGACTAATAGAAAATTTCGTCGTTTTTATGTACGTTGAACGCGTTAAACTCAGTTAAAGCTTTCAAAAAACGACAATTTTTGTTATTCGTTTTAATAATATTGCGTCTATTCGAAATTTCAACGATCTAATACGAAAATATTTAGCAAAACACAGTTATTAATCTCGTTTAAAACTTTAAAGCGCGGTATTTTGAACCATATTAAAAATATTTTTAAAAAACAAAAAAAAAAAATTTTTGGTTTTTTACTGTTTTAGCTTAAAAAAAAAAAACCGGCAAAAATTTTTCATTTTTTTAAACAAAAAAATTTTTAAAAAATTTTTTTTTTTTTCCCCCTTAAAATTTTTTTGGCCTTAAAATTTTAAAAAAAAAAGTTTTTGTTTTAAATTTGGGGTTTTTTAAACCCCTTTTTTTAAAATTTTTTTTAGGGGGCCCCGTTTTAACAAAAAACCGAAAAAATTTTCCTTTTTGTTTTTAAATTTAAAATCCCTTAAAAAAAAAAAAAAAAACCCTTTTTCTTTTTTTTAAAAAACCCCCAAAAAAAAAACCCCAAAATGTTTTTTAAATTTTTTAAAAAATTTTTCAAAAAATTAGAAAAAAAACGGTTTGGCTGGGGGAAAAAAAAAAAATTTTTTTAAAAAAATTAAAATTTAGCTTTTACAAATTTTTGGAAAAAACGTTTAAATTTTTTAAAACCCAAAAAAAGGGAAAAGGGTTTTAAAACAAAAATAAAAAAACGTTTTGCGTTTAACGCAAACAAAAGTTTGGGTTTTTTTAAAAAAGGGGGTTTTTTTTTGTTTTAAAAACCGGCAAAAAAAACAAAAATTTTTTATTTCCTTTAGGAAAAAAAAAACGGGGTTTTTTTTCCCGCGTTTTAAAAACTTTTACCCCCTGAAAAAAACTTTTTATTTAAAAAAATTTTTGGGGAAAATTTTGGCACGTTGGGGGGGGGGAAAAAAATTTTCATTTAAAAAAAAACCCCCCCTTTTTTTTTTGGCTAAAAAAAAAAAACCCCCGGGGTTTTATTTTTTTTGGGGAAATTTTTAAAACAAAAATGCGCAAAAGGGGAACTTTGCTTTTTTTAAAAAACCCCCCTTTTTATTTTGTTTTTTTTTTTTTTATTAAATTTCATTTAAACCCTTTTGGCCCTTTTGGGGGCTGGGGGGGGGGCAAATTTTTTTATTTTTTTTTAAGGGGGGGTTTTTTAGCTTTTAACTTTTTTTAAAACAGGGGTTTTTTAAATTTTTTTTAAAATTTAAAAAAAGGCTAAAAACCTTTTTTTTTTTTTGGGGGGCCCTTTTTGGGTTTTTAAAAAAAAAATTTTTTTTAAAACTTTTGACTTTAAGCTTTTAAGAAAAAACCCATAAAACGGTTTTTTTTTTTTTTTTTTTTTAATACCAAAACAAAATTTAGGCCCGGGCAAAATGTTTTTTCCCCAAAAAAGGACTTTTATTTTAACCTTTTTTCCCAAAAAGGCAAAAAAAAAATTTTTTTTTTTTTTTTAAAATTTGGTTTTTTAACTTTTCAAACCAAAAGCTTAAAAATGTTTTTTTTGGGAAAAAACCGGACAAAATGGTTTTAAGCGTGGCAAAAAAAATAAACGTTTTTTTTTTTCAAAAAGATTTACACTAAAATCTTAAAAAATTTTTTTAAAAATTTTTTTTAAAAAAAAGGGGTAAAACGCTAAAACGTTTTTTTTAATATTTTTTATTTTTATTATTTGCTTTTTAAAAAAAAAGCAAAAATGAAAAAAAACCCCTTTTTTGGTTTTTAATTTGCTTTTAAGGGGAATTTTAAAAAAAAAAGTTTTTTAATTTTTTTTTTAAATTTTTTTTTTTTTAACGAAGCGACAAAAATGTTAAAATGCTTTTTTTTAAAAACACATTTTGAAAACGTTTTTTAAGGAAAAACACAAAAAACGAAAAAATTTTATTTTTTGTTTTTTATTCGTCTATTTGAAGTTTCCGTCAAAATTTTAAAAAGGGGTTTTTTTTAAAACCAACTTTGGTTTTAATTTTTTTAAACCTAAGCTAAAAAAAATTTTTTTTTTTTTTAAATTTTTTTTAAAAAATTTTTAATTTTAAAAATGCTTTTTTAGAAAACACCCGGAGTTTTAAATTTTTTTTTGCAAAAAAAAAAAAAGAGGGTTTTTTTAAATTCGTTTTTTTAAATTTGGCAGAACGTTTAACTTTAAAAAAAAAGTTAAGCAAAACGGGTTTTTTACTTTTAATTGTTTTTTTAAGGGTAAAAATAAAAAAAATTTTTAATTTTTCTTTTTTAAAAGGCTTTTTTGAACTTTAAAACGTTAAAAAAGGAAAAGATTTTGAAAACCATTTTATTTTAATCGGTTTTTTAACGCGTAAAACAGAAAAAAAACGACGAAATTTTTATTATTCGTTTTTTTTAATATTGCGTCATTTGAACGATTTCAACGATCTAAAATGCTTGAAAATGATTATTTTAGAAAAACAGCACTTTTTGAGTTTTAATCTGCGTTTAACGCGTAAAACAGAAAAAAAACGACGAATTTTTATTATTCGTTTTTTTAATATTTTTTTATTTGAACGATTTCAACGATCTAAAATGTTGAAAATGCTTATTTTAGCAAAACAGCACTTTTTGAGCTTAACGGTTTTAACGCAAAAAACAGCAAAAAAACGATGAAATATTTATTTTTTTTTTTTTTTAAATATTGCGTCTATTTAACGATTTCAACGATCTAAAATGCTTGAAAATGATTATTTTAGCAAAACAGCACGTTTTGAGCTTTAATCTGCGTTTTAACGCGTAAAAGCATAAAAACGACGAATTTTTTATTATTCTTTTTTATTAATATTGCTTCTATTTGAACGATTTAAACGATCTAAAATGCTTGAAAATGCTTTATTTTAGCAAAACATCACGTTTTGAGTTTAATCTGCGTTTTAACGCGTAAAACAGCATAAAAACGACGAAATTTTATTATTCGTTTTTATTAATATTGCTTCTATTTGAACGATTTCAACGATCTAAAATGCTTGAAAATGATTATTTTAGCAAACAGCACGTTTGAGTTTAATCTGCGTTTTAACGCGTAAAACAGCATAAAACGACAAATTTTTATTATTCGTTTTATTAATATTGCTTCCATTTGAACGATTTCAACGATCTAAAATGCTTTGAAAATGTTATTTTAGCAAAACAGCACGTTTTGAGTTTTAATCTGCGTTTTAACGCGTAAAACACATAAAAACGACGAATTTTATTATTCGTTTTTATTAATATTGCGTCTATTTGAAACGATTTCAACGATCTAAAATGCTTGAAAATGATTATTTTAGCAAAACAGCACGTTTTGAGTTTAATCTGCGTTTTAACGCGTAAACAGCATACAAACGACGAATTTTTATTATTCGTTTTATTAATATTGCGTCTATTTGAACGATTTCATAGATCTAAAAAATGCTTGAAAATGATTATTTTAGCAAAACAGCACGTTTTGAGCTTTTAATCTGCGTTTTAACGCGTAAAACAGCATAAAAACGACGAATTTTTATTATTCGTTTTTTAATATTGCTTCTATTTGAACGATTTCAACGATCTAAAATGCTTGAAAATGCTTTATTTTAGCAAAACAGCACGTTTTGAGCTTTAATCTGCGTTTTGACGCGTAAACAGCATAAAAAAACGACGAATTTTAATTATTCGTTTTTATTAATATTGCTTCTATTTGAACGATTTCAACGATCTAAAATGCTTGAAAATGCTTATTTTAGCAAAACAGCACGTTTTGAGCTTTAATCTGCGTTTTAACGCGTAAAACAGCATAAAAACGACGAATTTTTATTATTCGTTTTTATTAATATTGCTTCTATTTGAACGATTTCAACGATCTAAAATGCTTGAAAATGCTTATTTTAGCAAAACAGCACGTTTTGAGCTTTTAATCTGCGTTTTAACGCGTAAAACAGCATAAAAACGACGAATTTTTATTATTCGTTTTTATTAATATTGCGTCTATTTGAAGGGATTTCAACGATCTAAAATGCTTGAAAATGATTATTTTAGCAAAACAGCACGTTTTGAGCTTTAATCTGCGTTTTAACGCGAAAAAGCAGCATAAAACGCCCGAATTTTTTATTATTTGTTTTTTATTAATATTGCTTCTATTTGAACGATTTCAACGATCTAAAATGCTTGAAAATGCTTATTTTAGCAAAACAGCACGTTTTGAGCTTTAATCTGCGTTTTAACGCGTAAAACAGCATAAAACGACGAAATTTTTATTATTCGTTTTTATTAATATTGCGTCTATTTGAACGATTTCAACGATCTAAAATGCTTGAAAATGATTATTTTAGCAAAAACAGCACGTTTTGAGCTTTTAATCTGCGTTTTAACGCGTAAAACAGCATAAAAACGACGAATTTTTTATTATTCGTTTTTATTAATATATTGCTCATTTGAACGATTTCAACGATCTAAAATGCTTGAAAATGCTTATTTTAGCAAAAACAGCACGTTTTGAGCTTTAATCTGCGTTTTAACGCGTAAAACAGCATAAAAACGAATTTATTATTTTTTTATTAATATTGCTTCTATTTGAACGATTTCAACGATCTAAAATGCTTGAAAATGCTTATTTTAGCAAAACAGCACGTTTTGAGCTTTAATCTGCGTTTTAACGCGTAAAACAGCATAAAACGACGAAATTTTTATTATTCGTTTTTATTAATATTGCGTCTATTTGAACGATTTCAACGATTAAAATGCTTGAAAATGATTATTTTAGCAAAACAGACGTTTTGAGCTTTAATCTGCGTTTTAACGCGTAAAACAGCATAAAACGACGAATTTTTTATTATTCGTTTTTATTAATATTGCTTCATTTGAACGATTTCAACGATCTAAAATGCTTGAAATCGCTTATTTTAGCAAAACAGCACGTTTTGAGCTTTAATCTGCGTTTTAACGCGTAAAACAGCATAAAACGACGAAATTTTATTATTCGTTTTTTATTAATATTGCTTCTATTTGAACGATTTCAACGATCTAAAATGCTTGAAAATGCTTATTTTAGCAAAACAGCACTGTTTTGAGCTTTAATCTGCGTTTTAACGCGTAAAACAGCATAAAACGACGAATTTTTATTATTCGTTTTTATTAATATTGCTTCAATTTGAACGATTTCAACGATCTAAAATGCTTGAAAACGCTTATTTTAGCAAAACAGCACGTTTTGAGCTTTAATCTGCGTTTTAACGCGTAAAACAGCATAAAACGACGAAATTTTTATTATTCGTTTTTATTAATATTGCGTCTATTTGAACGATTTCAACGATCTAAAATGCTTGAAATGATTAATTTAGCAAAACAGCATGTTTTAAGTTTAATCTGCGTTTTAACGCGTAAAACAGCATAAAACGAACGAATTTTTAATATTGGTTTTTATAATATTGCTTCTATTTGAACGATTTCAACGATCTAAAATGCTTGAAAATGCTTATTTTAGCAAAACAGCACGTTTTGAGCTTTTAATCTGCGTTTTAACGCGTAAAACAGCATAAAACGACGAATTTTTATTATTCGTTTTTATTAATATTGCTTCTATTTGAACGATTTCAACGATCTAAAATGCTTGAAAATGCTTATTTTAGCAAAACAGCACGTTTTGAGCTTAAATCTGCGTTTTAACGCGTAAAACAGCATAAAAACGACGAAATTTTTATTATTCGTTTTTTATTAATATTGCGTCTATTTGAACGATTTCAACGATCTAAAATGCTTGAAAATGATTATTTTAGCAAAACAGCACGTTTTGAGCTTTAATCTGCATTTTAACGCGTAAAACAGCATAAAAACGACGAATTTTTATTATTCGTTTTTATTAATATTGCGTCTATTTGAACGATTTCAACGATCTAAAATGCTTGAAAATGATTATTTTAACAAAACAGCATGTTTTGAGCTTTAATCTGCGTTTTAACGCGTAAAACAGCATAAAACGACGAATTTTTATTATTCGTTTTTATTAATATTGCTTCTATTTGAAGGATTTCAACGATCTAAAATGCTTGAAAATGATTATTTTAGCAAAACAGCACGTTTTGAGCTTTAATCTGCGTTTTACGCGTAAAACAGCAGAAAACGACGAAATTTTTATTATTGTTTTATTAATATTGCTTCTATTTGAACGATTTCAACGATCTAAAATGCTTGAAAATGCTTATTTTAGCAAAACAGCACGTTTTGAGCTTTTAATCTGCGTTTTAACGCGTAAAACAGCATAAAAACGACGAATTTTATTATTCGTTTTTGATTAATATTGCGTCTATTTGAACGATTTCAACGATCAATGCTTGAAAATGATTATTTTAGCAAAACAGCACGTTTTGAGCTTTAATTGCGTTTTAACGCGAAAACAGCATAAAAACGACGAATTTTTATTATTCGTTTTTATTAATATGCTTCTATTTGAACGATTTCAAACGATCTAAAATGCTTGAAAATGCTTATTTTAGCAAAACAGCACGTTTTGAGCTTTAATCTGCGTTTTAACGCGTAAAACAGCATAAAACGACGAAATTTTTATTATTCGTTTTTATTAATATTGCGTCTATTTGAACGATTTCAACGATCTATAATGCTAGAAAATGATTATTTTAGCAAAACAGCACGTTTTGAGCTTTTATCTGCGTTTTAACGCGTAAAACAGCATAAAACGACGAAATTTTTATTATTCGGTTTTTATTAATATTGCGTCTATTTGAACGATTTCAACGATCTAAAAATGCTTGAAAATGATTATTTAACAACACATGTTTTGAGTTTAACGCGTTTTTGCGTAAAACGCATAAAACGACAATTTTTATTATTTTTTTATTAATATTGCGTCTATTTGAACGATTTCAACGATCTAAAATGCTTGAAAATGATTATTTTAGCAAAACAGCACGTTTTGAGCTTTTAATCTGCGTTTTAACGCGTAAAACAGCATAAAACGACGAATTTTTATTATTCGTTTTTATTAATATTGCTTCTATTTGAACGATTTCAACGATCTAAAATGCTTGAAAATGCTTATTTTAGCAAAACAGCACGTTTTGAGCTTTAATCTGCGTTTTAACGCGTAAAACAGCATAAAACGACGAAATTTTTATTATTCGTTTTTATTAATATTCGTCTATTTGAACGATTTCAACGATCTAAAATGCTTGAAAATGATTATTTTAGCAAAACAGCACGTTTTGAGCTTTAATCTGCGTTTTAACGCGTAAAACAGCATAAAAACGACGAATTTTTTATTATTCGTTTTTATTAATATTGCTTCTATTTGAACGATTTCAACGATCTAAATGCTTGAAAATGCTTATTTTAGCAAAACAGCACGTTTTGAGCTTTTAATCTGCGTTTTAACGCGTAAAAAAAGCATAAAAACGACGAAATTTTTATTATTCGTTTTTATTAATATTGCGTCTATTTGAACGATTTCAACGATCTAAAATGCTTGAAAATGATTATTTTAGCAAACAGCACGTTTGAGCTTTAATCTGCGTTTTAACGCGTAAAACAGCATAAAACGACGAATTTTTATTATTCGTTTTTTATTAATATTGCTTCTATTTGAACGATTCAAAATCTAAAATGCTTGAAAATGCTTATTTTAGCAAAACAGCACGTTTTGAGCTTTAATCTGCGTTTTAACGCGTAAAACAGCAAAAACGACGAATTTTATTATTCGTTTTATTAATATTCCGTCTATTTGAACGATTTCAACGATCTAAAATGCTTGAAAATGATTATTTTACAAAACAGCAGTTTTGGCTTTAATGCGTTTTAACGCGTAAAACAGCATAAAACGACGAATTTTTTATTATTCGTTTTATTAATATTGCTTCTATTTGAACGATTTCAACATCTAAAATGCTTGAAAATGCTTATTTTAGCAAAACAGCACGTTTTGAGTTTAATCGCGTTTTAACGCGTAAACAGCATAAAACGACGAAATTATTATTCGTTTTTATTAATATTCGTCTATTTGAACGATTTCAACGATCTAAAATGCTTGAAAATGATTATTTTAACAAAACAGCAGTTTTGAGCTTTTAATCTGCGTTTTAACGCGTAAAACAGCATAAAAACGACGATTTTTATTATTCGTTTTTAAATATTGCTTCTATTTGAACGATTTCAACGATCAAAATGCTTGAAAATGCTTATTTTAGCAAAACAGCACGTTTTGAGCTTTAATCTGCGTTTTAACGCGTAAAACAGCATAAAACGACGAAATTTTTTATTATTCGTTTTTATTAATATTCGTCTATTTGAACGATTTCAACGATCTAAAATGCTTGAAATGATTATTTTAGCAACAGCACGTTTGAGCTTTAATCTGCGTTTAACGCGTAAACAGCATAAAAACGACGAATTTTTATTATTCGTTTTTATTAATATTGCTTCTATTTGAACGATTTCAACGATCTAAAATGCTTGAAAATGCTTATTTTAGAAAACAGACGTTTGAGCTTTAATCTGCGTTTAAGCGTAAAACAGCATAAAACGACGAAATTTTTATTATTCGTTTTTATGAATATTGCGTCTATTTGAACGATTTCAACGATCAAAAAATGCTTGAAAATGATTATTTTAGCAAAACAGCACGTTTTGAGCTTTAATCTGCGTTTTAACGCGTAAAACAGCATAAAAACGACGAATTTTTATATTCGTTTTTATTAATATGCTTCTATTTGAACGATTTCAACGATCTCAAAATGCTTGAAAATGCTTATTTTAGAAAACAGCACGTTTTGAGCTTTAATCTGCGTTGAACGCGTAAAACAGCATAAAACGACGAAATTTTAATATTCGTTTTTATTAATATTGCGTCTATTTGAACGTGATTTCAACGATCTAAAATGCGTTTGAAAATGATTATTTTAGCAAAACAGCACGTTTTGAGCTTTTAATCTGCGTTTTAACGCGTAAAACAGATAAAAACGACGAATTTTTATTATTTGTTTTTTATTAATTCTTCTATTTGAACGATTTCAACGATCTAAAATGCTTGAAAAATGCCTATTTTAGCAAAACAGCACGTTTTGAGTTTTAATCTGCGTTTTAACGCGTAAACAGCATAAAAACGACGAAATTTTTGTATTATTTGTTTTTGCCAATTCTTCTATTTGAACGATTTCCAAATCGATCTAAAATGCTTGAAAAATGCCTATTTTAGCAAAAACAGCACGTTTTGAGCTTTAATCTGCGTTTAACGCGTAAAACAGCATAAAAATCACGTTCTTTTATTATTCGTTTTGCCATACAGGCCCAATTGAACGATTTCAACGATCTAAAATGCTTCAAAATGATTGGCTCTTAGCAAAACAGCACGTTTTGAGCTTTAATCGCGCTTTAACGCGTAAAACAGTATAAAAAACGACGATTTTACCATTCGTTTTTATTAATATTGCTTCTATTTGAACGGGATTTCAACGATCTAAAAATGTTTATCGCTTATTTTAGCAAAACAGCACGTTTTGAGTTTTAAATCTGCGTTTTAACGCGTAAAACAGCATAAAAACGACGAAATTTTTATTATTCGTTTTTATTAATATAAGCGTCTATTCTGAACGATTTCAACGATCTAAAATGCTTGAAAATGCTTATTTTAGCAAAAAACAGCAATCGTTTTGAGCTTAACCTGCGTTTTAACGCGTAAAACAGCATAAAAACGACGAAATTTTCGGCCATATTCGTTTTTATTAATATTGCGTCTATTTGAACGTGATTTCAACGATCTAAATGCTTTGAAAATGATTATTTTGTAGCAAACAGCACGTTTTGAGTTTTTAATCTGCGTTTAACGCGCGCGTAAACAGGATAAAATCGACGAATTTTTATTATTTGTTTTTATTAATTTTCTATTTGAACGATTTCAACGATCTAAAATGCTTGAAAATGCCTATTTTAGCAAAACAGCACGTTTGAGTTTTAATCTGCGTTTTAACGCGTAAAACAGCATAAAAACGACGAAATTTTTATTATCTGTTTTTATTATTGCGTCTATTTGAACGATTTCAACGATCTTAAAATGCTTCAAAATGATTATTTTAGCAAAAACAGCACGTTTGAGCTTTAATCTGCGTTTTAACGCGTAAAACAGGATAAAACGACGAATTTTTATTATTTGTTTTTATTAATTTGTATTTGAACGATTTCAACGATCTAAAATGCTTTGAAAATGCCTTATTTTAGCAAAACAGCACGTTCTGAGTTTTAATCTGCGTTTTAAACGCGTAAAACAGCATAAAACGACGAAATTTTTATTATTCGGTTTTTATTAATATTGCGTCTATTTGAACGATTTCCAACGATCTAAAATGTTTCCAAATGATTATTTTAGCAAAAACAGCACGTTTTGAGCTTTAATCTGCGTTTTAACGCGTAAAAACAGCATAAAACGACGATTTTTTATTATTCGTTTTATTAATATTGCTTCTATTTGAACGATTTCAACGATCTAAAATGTTTGAAAATGCTTATTTTAGCAAAACAGCACGTTTTATTTTAATCTGCGTTTTAACGCGTAAAACAGCATAAAAACGACGAAATTTTATTATTCGTTTTTATTAATATTGCGTCTATTTGAACGAGTCTAACGATCCAAAAATGTTTTGAAAAATGATTATTTTAGCAAACAGCACGTTTTTGAGCTTTAATCTGCGTTTTAACGCGTAAAACAGCATAAAAACGGACGAATTTTTTATTATTCGTTTTTATTAATATTGCTTCTATTTGAACGATTTCAATCGATCTAAAATGCTTGAAAAATGCTTATTTTAGCAAAACAGCACGTTTTGAGTTTTAATCTGCGTTTTTAACGCGTAAACAGCATAAAAACGACGAAATTTTTGGTCTGTTTTATTAATATTGCGTCTATTTGAACGATTTAATCGATCTAAAAATGTTTGAAAATGATTATTTTAGCAAAACAGCACGTTTTTGAGCTTTAATCTGCGTTTAACGCGTAAACAGCATAAAAACGACGACTTTTGCCTGTTTTTATTAATATTGCTTCTATTTGAACGATTCAACGATCTAAAATGCTTGAAAATGCTTATTTTAGCAAAACAGCACGTTTTGCGCCTTTAACCTGCGTTTTAACGCGCGTAAAACAGCATAAAACGACGAATTTTATTATTCGTTTTTATTAATATTGCTTCTATTTGAACGGATTTTAACGATCTAAAAATGCTTGAAAATGATTATTTTAGCAAAACAGCACGTTTTATTTTAACCTGCGGCTTTAATTCTGCAAAACAGCACATAAAAACGACGAAATTTTTATTATCTGTTTTTATTATTGCGTCTATTTGAACAATTTCAACGATCTAAATTACCTGAAAATGATTATTTTAGCAAAACAGCACGTTTGATTTTTAATCTGCGTTTTAACGCGTAAACAGGATAAAACGACGAATTTTTATTATTTGTTTTTACAATTCTTCTATTTGGAAACGATTTCAAATCGATCTAAAATGCTTGAAAATGATTATTTTAGCAAAACAGCACGTTTTGAGTTTTAATCTGCGTTTTAACGCGTAAAACAGCATAAAAACGACGAATTTTTTTATTATTCGTTTTTATTAATATTGCTTCTATTTGGAACGATTTCAACGATCTAAAATGCTTGAAAATGCTTTATTTTAGCAAACAGCACGACATAACGACGCACTTTTTTTTTATTATTTATATTTTTATTAAATCTTTCATTTGGAACGATTTCAACGATCTAAAAATGCTTGAAATGATTATTTTAGCAAAACAGCACGTTTTGAGTTTTAATCTGCGTTTTGGCAAAAAACAAAGCATAAAAAACGTGACGAATTTTTATTATTCGTTTTTATTAATATTGTTTCTGTCGAACGATTTCAACGACTAAAATGCTTGAAAATGCTTATTTTAGCAAAAACAGCACGTTTTGAGTTTTAATCTGCGTTTAACGCGTAAACAGCATAAAAACGACGAAATTTTTATTATTCGTTTTTATTAATATTGCGTTCATTTGAAATGATTTCAACGATCTAAAAATGCTTTGAAAATGATTATTTTAGCAAAACAGCATCGTTTTGAGCTTTTTAATCTGCGTTTTAACGCGTAAAACAGCATAAAACGAAGAATTTTTGTTATTCGTTTTTATTAATATTGCTTCATTTTTGAACGATTTCAACGATCTAAAAATGCTTCTGAAAATGCTTATTTAAAGCAAAACAGCATCGTTTTGAGCTTTAATCTGCGTTTTAACGCAAAACAGCAGCAAAAACGACGTGAAATTTTATTATTCGTTTTTTATTAATATTGCGTCTATTTGAACGATTTCAACGATCTAAAATGCTTGAAAATGATTACCTTAGCAAAACAGCACGTTTGAGCTTTTAAATCGCGTTTTAACGCAAACAGCATAAAACACGAATTCTGCCATTCCGTTTTATTACGGTTGCTTCTATTTTGAAACGATTTCAACGATCTAAAATGTTTGAAAATGCTTACAAAAAACAGCATCGCTGCGAAGTTTAATCTGCGTTTTAACGCGTAAAACAGCATAAAACGACGAAATTTTTATTATTCAATTTTTCTTAATATTGCGTCTATTTGAACGATTTCAACGATCTAAAAATGCTTGAAAATGATTATTTTAGCAAAACAGCACGTTTTGAGTTTTAACTGCGTTTTAACGCGCAAAACAGCATGTAAAACGACGAAATTTTATTATTCGTTTTTATTAATATTGCGTCTATATTCTGAACGATTTCAATGTGATCTAAAATGTTTGAAAATGATTATTTTAGCAATACAGCACGTTTTGAGTTTAATCTGCGTTTTAACGCGTAAACAGCATAAAACGACGAATTTTTATTATTCGTTTTTATTACTATTGTTTCTATCGGAACGATTTCAACGATCTTAAAATGCTTGAAAATGCTTATTTTAGCAAAACAGCACTGCTTGAGTTTAATCTGCGTTTTAACGCGTAAAACAGCATAAAACGACGAAATTTTATTATTCGTTTTTTATTAATATTGCGTCTATTTGAATGATTTCCAACGATCTAAAATGCTTGAAAAATGATTATTTAGCAAAAACAGCACGTTTTGAGCTTTAATCTGCGTTTTAACGCGTAAAACAGCAGCATAAAACGAAGAATTTTGTTATTCGTTTTTATTAATATTGTTTCTATTTGAACGATTTCAACGATCTAAAATGCTTGAAAATGCTTATTTTAGCAAAACAGCACGTTTTCAGTTTTTAATCTGCGTTTTAACGCAAAAACAAGTACAAAACGACGAAATTTTATTATTCGTTTTTATTAATATTGCGTCTATTTGAAACGATTTCAACGGGATCTAAAATGCTTCGAAAATGATTATTTTAGCAAAACAGCACGTTTGAGTTTTAATTGCGTTTCTAACGCGTAAAACAGCATAAAACGACGAATTTTTATTATCTGTTTTTATTAATATTGCTTCTATTTGAACGATTTCAACGATCTAAAATGCTTGAAAAATGCTTTTATTAAAAAAACAGCACGTTGTGAGCTTTAATCTGCGTTTTAACGCGTAAAACAGCATAAAAAACGACGAAATTTTTATTATTCGTTTTTCTTTAATTGCGTCTATTTGAACGATTTCAACGATCTAAAATGCTGAAAATGATTATTTTAAAGCAAAAAATAATGTTTGAGTTTAATCTGCGTTTTAACGCGTAAAACAGCATAAAACGACGAAATTTTATTATTCGTTTTTATTAATATTGCGTCTATTTGAACGATTTCAATGATCTAAAATGCTTGAAAATGATTATTTTAGCAATAATAAGCACGTTTCTGAGCTTTTAATCTGCGTTTTAACGCGTAAAACAGCATAAAACGACGAATTTTTTATTATTCTGTTTTTATTAATATTGCTTCTATTTGAACGATTTCAACGATCTAAAATGCTTGAAAAATGTTTATTTTAGCAAAAACATCACGTTTTGAGCTTTTAATCTGCGTTTTAACGCGTAAAACAAAGCGTAAAAAACGACGAAATTTTTATTATTCGTTTTTCATTAATATTGCGTCTATTTTGAACGATTTCAACGGATCAAAATGCTTGAAAATGATTATTTTGTAGCAAAACAGCACGTTTTGAGCTTTAACGCGCTTTAACAAGTGTAAAACAGCATAAAAAACGACGAATTTTTATTATTCGTTTTTTATTAATATTGCTTCTATTTGAACGATTTCAACGATTCAAAATGCTTGAAAAATGCTTATTTTAGCAAAACAGCACGTTTTGAGTTTTAACCTGCGTTTTAACGCGTAAAACAGCATAAAACGACGAATTTTATTATTCGTTTTTACATTATTGCTTCTATTTGGAACGATTTCAACGATCTAAAATGCTTGAAAATGATTATTTTAGCAAAACAGCACGTTTTGAGTTTTTAACCTGCGTTTTAACGCGTAAAACAGCATAAAAACGACGAAATTTTATTATTCGTTTTTATTAATATTGCGTCTATTTGAAACGATTTCAACGATCTAAAATGTGTTTCTGAAAATGATTGCTATTTAGCAAAACAGCACGTTTTGAGCCAATCTGCGTTTCTTTAACGCGTAAAACAGGATAAAAACGACGAATTTTTATTATTTGTTTTTATTAATTCTTCTATTTGAACGATTTCTGCAATGATCAAAATGCTTGAAAATGCCTATTTTAGCAAAACAGCACGTTTTGAGTTTAATCTGCGTTTTAACGCGTAAAACAGCATAAAACGACGAAATTTTTATTATTTGTTTTTTATTAATTTATTTGGAACGATTTCTAACGATCTAAAATGCTTGAAAATGCTCTATTTTAGCAAAACAGCACGTTTTATTTTCTTAATCTGCGTTTTAACGCGTAAAACAGCATAAAAACACGAAATTTTTATTATTCGTTTTTATTAATATTGCGTCTATTTGAACGATTTCAAATCGATCTAAAATGCTTCAAAATGATTATTTTAGCAAAACAACAGCATCGTTTTGAGCTTTTAATCTGCGTTTTAACGCGTAAACAGCATAAAAACGACGATTTTTAATTATCTGTTTTTATTAATATTGCTTCTATTTGAACGATTTCCAACGATCTAAAAATGCTTGAAAATGCTTATTTTAGCAAAACAGCACGTTTTGAGCTTTAATCTGCGTTTTAACGCGTAAAACAGCATAAAACGACGAAATTTTTATTATTCGTTTTTATTAATATAGCCCCATTTGAACGATTTCAACGATCTAAAAATGCTTGAAAATGCTTATTTTAGCAAAACAGCACGTTTTGAGCTTTAACCTGCGTTTTAACGGCGTGGAACAGCATAAAACGACGAAATCTTTTTATTATTCGTTTTTATTAATATTGCGTCTATTTGAACGTGATTTCAAATCGATCTTAAAATGTTTGAAATGATTATTTTAGCAAACAGCACGTTTGAGCTTTAATCTGCGTTTTAACGCGTAAACAGGATAAAACGACGAATTTTTTATTATTGTTTTTATTAATTTTCTATTTGAACGATTTCAACGATCTAAATGCTTGAAAAATGCCTATTTTAGCAAAACAGCATCGTTTTGAGTTTTAACTGCGTTTTAACGCGCAAAAAAAACAGCATAAAACGACGAAATTTTTATTATTCGTTTTTATTAATATTGGTGTCTATTTGAAACGATTTCAACGATCTAAAATGCTTCAAAATGATTATTTTAGCAAAACAGCACGTTTTGAGTTTTAATCTGTGCGTTTTAACGCAAAACAGGATAAAACGACGAATTTTTACGTTATTTTGTTTTATTAATTCTTCTATTTGAACGATTTCACCACCAAAATGCTTGAAATGCCTATTTAGCAAAACAGCACGTTCTGAGCTTTAATCTGCGTTTTAACGCGTAAAACAGCATACAAAAAACGACGAAATTTTTATTATTCGTTTTTATTAATATTGCGTCTATTTGAAACGATTTCAACGATCTAAAATGCTTCAAAATGATTATTTTAGCAAAACAGCACGTTTTGAGTTTTAATCTGCGTTTTAACGCAAAACAGCATAAAACGACGATTTTTATTATTCGTTTTTATTAATATTGCTTCTATTTGAACGATTTCAACGATCTAAAAATGTACCGCTTGAAAATGTTTATTTTAGCAAAACAGCACGTTTTGAGCTTTTAATCTGCGTTTTAACGGCAAAACAGCATAAAACGACGAAATTTTTATTATTCGTTTTTATTAATATTGCGTCTATTTGAACGATTTCAAATGATCCAAAAATGCTTGAAAATGATTATTTTAGCAAAACAGCACGTTTTATTTTAATCTGCGTTTTAACGCGTAAAACAGCATAAAAACGACGAATTTTTATTATTCGTTTTTATTAATATTGCTTCCCTATTTGAACGATTTCAACGATCTAAAATGCTTGAAAATGCTTATTTTAGCAAACAGCACGTTTTGAGCTTTAATCTGCGTTTTAACGCGTAAAACAGCATAAAACGACGAAATTTTTTATTCGTTTTTATTAATATTGCGTCTATTTGAAATGATTTCAACGATCTAAAATGCTTGAAAATGATTATTTTAGCAAACAGCACGTTTTGAGTTTTAATCTGCGTTTTAACGCGTAAAACAGCATAAAACGACGAATTTTTTATTATTCGTTTTTATTAATATTGCTTCTATTTGAACGATTTCAACGATCTGCCGCTTGAAAATGCTTATTTTAGCAAAACAGCACGTTTTGAGCTTTAACCTGCGTTTTAACGCGTAAAACAGCACAAAACGACGCACTTTACATTCGTTTTTATTAATATTGCTTCTATTTGAACGATTTTAACGATTCAAAATGCTTGAAAATGATTATTTTGTAGCAAAACAGCACGTTTGAGCTTTAACCCGCGTTTTAACGCGCGTAAAACAGCATACAAAACGACGAAATTTTTACATTATTCGCTTTATTAATATTGCGTCTATTTGAACAATTTCAATGATCTAAAATACTGTGATTATTTTAGCAAAACAGCACGTTTTGAGTTTTAATCTGCGTTTTAACGCGCAAAACAGATAAAAACGACGAATTTTTTATTATTTGTTTTTATTAATTCTTCTATTTGAAACGATTTCAACGATCTAAAATGCTTGAAAATGATTATTTTAGCAAAACAGCACGTTTTAGCTTTAATCTGCGTTTTAACGCGTAAACAGCATAAAACGTGACGTGAATTTTTTATTATTCGTTTTTTATTAATAATATTGTTTTATTTGAACGATTTCAACGATCTAAAATGCTTGAAAATGCTTTTATTTTGAAGCAAAAACAGCACGTTTTGAGCTTTTAATCTGCGTTTAACGCGTAAACAGCATAAAAACGACGAAATTTTTATTATTCGTTTTTATTAATATTATGTCTATTTGAACGATTTCAACGATCTAAAATGCTTGAAAATGATTATTTTAGCAAACAGCACGTTTTGAGTTTTAATCTGCGTTTAAACGCGTAAAATGCAGCATTAAAACGAAGAATTTTATTATTCGTTTTTATTAATATTGCTTCTATTTGAACGATTTCAACGATTCCAAAAATGCTTTGAAAATGCTTTATTTTAGCAAAACAGCACGTTTTGAGCTTTAATCTGCTTTAACGCGTAAAACAGCATAAAAAAAAAAACGACGAAATTTTTTACATTCGTTTTTACACATTGCGTCTATTTGAAACGATTTCAACGATCTAAAAATGCTTGAAAATGATTTATTTTAGCAAAAACAGCACAAGCCTTTTGAGCTGTTCGCGTTTTAACGCGTAAAACAGCATAAAAACGACGAATTTTTTTATTATTCGTTTTTATTAATATTGCTTCTATTTCGAACGATTTCAACGATCTAAAAATGCTGAAAATGCTTATTTAAAAAAACAGCACGTTTTGAGTTTAATCTGCGTTTTAACGCGCGTAAAACAGCATAAAACGACGAAATTTTATTATTCGTTTTTCAATATTGCGTCTATTTTGAACGATTTCAACGATCTAAAAAATGTGCTTGAAAAATGTACTATTTTAGCAAACAGCACGTTTTGAGCTTTAATCTGCGTTTTAACGGCAAAACAGCATAAAACGACGAAATTTTTATTATTCGTTTTTATTACACAGTTCATTTGAAATCGGCGATTTCAAAGGATTCAAAATGCTTGAAAAATGATTATTTTAGCAAAAACAGCACGTTTGAGCTTTTTAATCTGCGTTTTAATCGCGTAAAACAGCACATAAAAACGACGAATTTTTATTATTCGTTTTATTAATATTGTTTATCGGAACGATTTCAACGATCTAAAATGCTTGAAAATGCTCTATTTTAGCAAAACAGCACGTTTTGAGTTTTTAATCTGCGTTTCTTAACGCGTAAACAGCATAAAAACGACGAAATTTTATTATTCGTTTTTATTACTGCTTGCGTCTATTTGAACGATTTCAACGATCTAAAAATGCTTCTGTAAAATGATTATTTTAGCAAAACAGCACGTTTTGAGCTTTAATCTGCGTTTTAACGCGTAAAGAGCATAAAAAACGACGAATTTTTATTATTCGTTTTTATTAATATTGCTTCTATTTGAACGATTTCAACGATCTAAAAATGCTTTGAAAAATGCTTATTTTAGCGCAAAACAGCACGTTTTGAGCTTTAATCGCGTTTCTTTAACGCGTAAACAGAATAAAAACGACGAAATTTTTTATTATTCGTTTTTTATTAATATTATTGCGTCTATTTGAACGATTTCAACGATCCAAAAATGCTTGAAAAATGATTATTTTAGTAGCAAACAGCACGTTTTGAGCTTTTTAATCTGCGTTTTAACGCGTAAAAACAGTTATGCAAAACGACGAATTTTTATTATTCGTTTTTTATTAATATTGTTTATTTGAACGATTTCAACGATCTAAAATGGGCGAAAATGCTTATTTTAGCAAAAACAGCACGTTTTAGCTTTAATCTGCGTTTTAACGCGTAAAACAGCATAAAAACGACGAAATTTTTTATCTGTTTTTATTAATATTGCGTCTATTTGAACGATTTCAACGCATCTAAAATGCTTGAAAAATGATTATTTTAGCAAAACAGCACGTTTTGAGTTTCAATCTGCGTTTTAACGCGTAAAACAAAGCATAAAACGACGAATTTTTATTAATATCTGTTTTGTTAATATTGCTTCGTATTTGAACGATTTCAACGATCTAAAATGCTTGAAAATGCTTATTTTAGCAAAACAGCACGTTTTGAGCTTTAACCTGCGTTTTAACGCGTAAAAACAGCATAAAACGACGTGAATTTTATTATTCGTTTTATTAATATTGCTTCTATTTGAACGATTTCAACGATCTAATTTGCTTCAAAATGATTATTTTAGCAAAACAGCACTGTTTTGAGTTTTTTAACCTGCGTTTTAACGGCGTAAAACAGCATAAAACGACGAAATTTTTTATTATTCGTTTTTATTATTGCGTCTATTAATTTGAACACTTCAACGATCTAAAATACTGAAAATGATTATTTTAGGCAAAACAGCTATCGTTTTGAGCTTTAATCTGCGTTTTAACGCGTAAAACAGGATAAAACGACGAATTTTTATTATTTTGTTTTATTAATTCTATTTGAACGATTTCAACGATCTAAAATGCTTGAAAATGATTATTTTAGCAAAACAAAGCACGTTTTGAGCTTTTAATCTGCGTTTTAACGCGTAAACAGCATAAAACGACGAATTTTATTATTCGTTTTTATTAATATTGCTTCATTTGAACGATTTCAACGATCTAAAATGCTTTGAAATGCTTATTATTTTAGCAAAACAGCACGTTTTGAGCTTTAATCTGCGTTTTAACGCGTAAAACAACAGCATAAAACGACGAAATTTTTATTATTCGTTTTTATTAATATTGGTGTCTATTTGAACGATTTCAACGATCTAAAAAATGCTTGAAAATGATTATTTTAGCAAACAGCACGTTTTGAGCTTTAATCTGCGTTTTAACGCGTAAAACAGCATAAAACAAAGAATTTTTATTATTCCGTTTTTATTAATATTGCTTCTATTTGAACGATTTCAACGATCTGCAAAATGCTTGAAAATTTATTTTAGCAAAACAGCACGTTTTGAGCTTTAATCTGCGTTTTAACGCGTAAAAACAGCATAAAAAACGTGACGAAATTTTATTATTCGTTTTTATTAATATTGAATCATTTGAACGATTTCAACGATCTAAAATGCTTAAAAATGATTTACTTTAGCAAAAACAGCACGTTTTGAGCTTTAATCTGCGTTTTAACGCGTAAAACAGCATAAAACGACGAATTTTTTATTATTCGTTTTTATTAATATTGCTTCTATTTGAACGATTTCAACGATCTAAAATGCTTGAAATGCTTATTTAAAAAAACAAAGTACCGTTTTGAGTTTAATCTGCGTTTTAACGCGTAAAACAGCATAAAAAACGACGAAATTTCTTTATTATTCGTTTTTCTTAATATTGCGTCTACTTGAAACGTAGATTTCAACGATCCAAAATGCTTGAAAAATGATTATTTTAGCGCAAAACAGCACGTTTTGAGCTTTAATCTGCGTTTTAACGCGTAAAACAGCATAAAAACGACGAATTTTTATTATTCCGTTTTTATTAATATTGCTTCTATTTTGAAACGATTTCAACGATCTAAAATGCTTGAAAATGCTTTCTATTTTAGCAAAACAGCACGTTTTGAGTTTTAATCTGCGCTTTCTACTGCGTAAAACAGCATGCGCAAACGACGAAATTTTTATTATTCGTTTTTTATTAATATTGCTTCCTATTTGAACGATTTCAACGATCTAAAATGTTTGAAAATGCTTATTTTAGCAAAACAGCACGTTTTGAACTTTAATCTGCGTTTAACGCGTAAAACAGCATAAAACGACGAAAAATTTTATTATTTGTTTTTTATTAATATTGTGTCTATTTGAACGATTTCAACGATCTAAAATGCTTGAAAATGATTGTTTTAGCAAAACAGCAACGTTTTGGCTTTAATTCCGCGTTTTAACGCAAAAAATGGCATAAAAACGACGAAAATGGCTATTCTGTTTTTATTAATATTGCGTCTATTTGAATGATTTCAACGATCTAAAATGTTTGAAAATCATTATTTTAGCAAAACAGTACCGTTTTGAGCTTTAATCTGCGTTTTAACGCGTGCCGCTAAAAACGACTAAATTTTGCCATCTGTTTTGGCTATTGGCTGCTTCTACTTGGAACGATTTTCACCGATCTAAAATGCTTGAAAATGCTTATTTTAGCAAAAACAGCACACGTTTTGAGCTTTAATCTGCGTTTTAACGCGTGAAACAGCATAAAACGACGAAATTTTTATTATTCAGTTTTTATTAATATTGCGTCTATTTGAACGATTTCTAACCATCTAAATGTACATGAAAATGATTATTTTAGCAAAACAGCACGTTTTGAGCTTTAATCTGCGTTTTAACGCGTAAAACAGCATAAAAAACGAGGGAATTTTGATTATTCGTTTTTTTTAAATTTTTTTTTCCCCTATTTGAACGTTTTTAAAACGATCTAAAATGTTTTGAAAATCCCTTATTTTAGCAAAACAGCACTTTTTGAGCTTTTATTCTGCGTTTTAAGGGTAAAACAGAAAAAAACGACGAAATTTTTTATTTTTCTTTTTTATTAATATTGCGTCTATTTTGAGCTTTTTCCCAACGATTAAAATGCTTGAAAATGCTTTTTTTTGGCAAAACAGCACTTTTTGGGGGTTTTTAATCTGCGTTTTAACGCTAAAAAAAAGCATAAAAAGACAAATTTTTTTATTATTCGTTTTTATTAATATTGCTTCTATTTAAACGATTTCAACGATCTAAAATGCTTGAAAATGCTTTTTTTAAAAGAAAAAACAGCACTTTTTGGGTTTAAAATTCTGCGTTTTAACGGGGTAAAAAACAGCATAAAAACGACGAAATTTTTTATTATTCGTTTTTATTAATATTGTTTCTTTTAAAAAAGATTTCAAGGGGATCTAAAATGTTTTGAAAATGCTTATTTTAGCAAAACAGCACGTTTTGTTTTTTAATCTGCGTTTTAACGCGAAAAAACAGCAAAAAACGACGAATTTTTATTTTTTGTTTTTATTAATTTTGGGCCCTATTTGAACGATTTCAACGACGTTAAAGCTTCAAAAATGCTTATTTTAGCAAAAAAACACTTTTTTGTTTTTTAATCTGCGTTTTAAGGGTAAAAACAAAAGCAAAAAAACGACAAATTTTTTTATTTTTCCCGTTTTTATTAATATTGCTTCTATTTAAAACGTTTTCCCCAACGATCAAAAAATGTTTTTGAAAAATGTTTTTTTAGAAAAACAGCACGTTTTGTTTTTTAAACCCGCTTTTTTAAGCGTAAAACGGCAAAAAAAAGGGACGTTTTTTTTATTATTCTTTTTTATTTTTTTGGGTTCCTTTTTTGAACGATTTCAACGATTAAAAGCTTGAAAATGCTTTTTTTTTTTAAAGAAAAACAATTTTTGGGACCCTTTTAATCTGTTTTAACGCGTAAAACAGCAAAAAAAACGTAAAATTTTTTTATTATTCTTTTTTATTAATATTGCTTCTATTTGAACGATTTCAACGATCAAAAAATGTTTTGAAAATGCTTTTTTTTTAGCAAAACAACGTTTTGAG
>NW_027046485.1:0-24540 GCF_025399875.1 Dalotia coriaria | reverse complement strand
AAATTAAAAAAACGAAATTAATAAAAAAAATTTTGGGCGTTTTTATGCTGTTTTTCGCGTTAAAACGCAATTAAAAAACCCCCCTTTTCAAAAAGGGGAAATTTAAAACTTTGTTTTGTTTTTTTTTCCAAAAAAAAAATAAAAATTGGGGGCCAAGCTTTTTTAGATCTTTTAAAATCGTTCAAATAGAAGCAATATTAAAAAAAAACGAACAATAAAAAATTTCGTTTTTTATGTTTGGCACCGCGTTAAAACGCAGTTTAAAAACTCAAAAAAAATTTCTTTTGCTAAAATAATCTTTTTTAAGCATTTTAGATCGTTGAAATCTTTTAAAAGGTCAATATTAATAAAAAACGAATAATATAAATTTGTCGTTTTATGCTTTTTTTACGCTTTAAAAACGCAGATTAAACTAAAAAACGTGCTGTTTTGCTAAAAAAAGGCACCGGGGCAAGACCCCGTTGAAATCGTTCAAATAGAAGCAATAAATAAAAACGAATAATAAAAAATTCGTCTTTTTTTATGCTTTTTTACGCGTTAAAACCCCGATTAAAGCTCAAAACATTCGGGCTAAAATAATCTTTTTTTCAAGCTTTTTTAGATCGTTGAAATCTTTCCCAAAATAGACGCAATATTAAAAAAAAACGTAAAAAAATTTCGCCCTTTTTTTTATGCTTTTTTACGCTTTTAAAAAGCGTTTAAAAAACTCAAAACGTGCTTTTTTTCCCAAAAATAAGCATTTTCAACCCGGCCCGTTGAAATCGTTTAAATGAAGAAATATTAATAAAAACGGAATAAAAAAAAATTCGTTTTTTTGCTTTTTTACGCGTTAAAACCAGTTTAAAAAGCTCAAAATGTGCTGTTTTGCTAAAATAATCTTTTTTAAAAAGCTTTTTTAGATCGTTGAAATCGTTCAAATAAACGCAATATTAATAAAAAGGGAATAAAAAAAATTTCGTCTTTTTTTATGCTGTTTTTACGCGTTAAAGCGCAGATTACCCTCAAAACGTCCCTGTTTTGCTAAAAAAAAGCATTTTCAAGCATTTTAGATCGTTGAAACCCTTTTAAAATAGACGCAAAAATTAAAAAACGAATAAAAAAAATTTGTGAAATGCTTTTTTCGGGGTTAAAACGCAGTTTAAAAATTTTCAAAACGTGCTTTTTTTGCTAAAATAATAATTTTCAAAAATTTTAGATCGTTGAAATCGTTCAAATAGACGCAATATTAATAAAAACGAATAATAAAAATTTCGTCGTTTTTATGCTGTTTACGCGTTAAAACGCAGATTAAAGCTCAAAACGTGCTGTTTTGCTAAAATAATCATTTTCAAGCATTTTTAGATCGTTGAAATCAGTTCAAATAGACGCAATATTAATAAAAACGAATAATAAAAGATTTCGTCGTTTTATGCTGTTTTACGCGTTAAAACGCAGATTAAAAGCTCAAAACGTGCTGTTTTGCTAAAATAATCATTTTCAAGCATTTTAGATCGATGAAATCGTTTAAATAGACGCAATATTAATAAAAACGAATAATAAAAATTCGTCGTTTTTATAGCTGTTTTACGCGTTAAAACGCACTTTAAAAACTCAAAACGTGCTTTTTTGCTAAAATAATCTTTTTTAAGCTTTTTTAGATCGTGAAATCGTTTAAATGACCAATATTAAAAAAACGAATAAAAAAAATTTCGTCGTTTTATGCTGTTTTACGCTTTAAAAACGGTTAAAACTAAAAACGTGCTGTTTGCAAAATTCAAAAGCATTTTAGATCGATGAAATCTTTTAAATAGACGCAATATTAATAAAACGAATAAAAAAATTTCGTCGTTGTTTCGCTTTCGCGTTAAAACGCAGATTAAAGCTCAAAACTTCCCCTTTTGCAAAATAATCTTTTTCAAGCATTTTAGATCGTTGAAATCGTTCAAATAAAAATTAATAAAAACGAAAATTTGTCTTTTTTTATGCTGTTTTACGCGTTAAAACGCAGTTTAAAAACTAAAACTGCTGTTTTGCAAAATAATCATTTTCAAATTTTAGATCGTTGAAATCGTTTGCCAATATTAAAAAAAAACGAATAAAAAAAAATTTCGTTTTTTTGCTTTTTTCGCGTTAAACGCGAAAAAGCCCCCAAACGTGCTGTTTTGCTAAAATAAGCTTTTTAAAGCTTTTTGATCGTTGGAAATCGTTCAAATAAAGCAATATTTAAAAACGAAAAAAAAATTTCGTCGTTTTATGCTTTTTGCGTTAAAAACGCAGAAAAAAAACCCCAAATTTTTTTTTGCAAAAAATCTTTTTAAAGCATTTTGTCGTTGAAATCGTTAAATAGCGCAATATTAATAAAAACGAAAAATAAAAATTTTCTTTTTTTTGGGGGCGCTTTAAAAACGCAGTTTAAAAAGCTCAAAACTCTTTTTGAAAAATAAGCATTTTCAAGCATTTTGGATCGTTAAATCGTTAAAAAAGCTAAATAAAAACGAATAAAAAATTCGTCGTTTTTATCTTTTTTACGCTTTAAAAACGCAGATTAAAGCTCAAAACGTGCTGTTTTGCTAAAATAATCATTTTCAAGCATTTTAGATCGTTGAAATCGTTCAAAAGCGCAATATTAATAAAAACGAATAATAAAAATTTCTCGTTTTATGCTTTTACCGTTAAAACGCAGATTAACTCAAAACGTGCTGTTTTGCTAAAAAAAGATTTTCAAGCATTTTAGATCGTTAAATCGTTCAAATAGAAGAAATATTAATAAAAAGAATAAAAAAATTTCGCGTTTTATGCTGTTTTACGCGTTAAAACGCAGATTAAAGCTCAAAATGTGCTTTTTTTGCTAAAATAATCTTTTTTCAAGCTTTTTGCCCGTTGAAATCGTTTAAATAGCGCAATAAATAAAAAACGAATAATAAAACTCTTTTTTATGCTGTTTTACGCTTTAAAAAGCAGTTTAAAAACTCAAAACATCTTTTTTCTTTTTTTTTCGCATTTTAGATCGATGAAATCTTTAAATGACCTTTAAAAAAAAAACGATTAATAAAAATTCTCTTTTTTATCTTTTACGCGTTAAAACCAGATTAAAGCTAAAACGTGCTGTTTTGCAAAAAAAACATTTTCAAGCTTTTTAGATCGTTGAAATCTTTAAAAAAAACCAAAAAAAAAAAAACTTTTTAAAAAATTATGTTTTGGCTGGCGTTAAAACCGTTAAACTCAAAGCCGGCAAAAAAATCATTTTCAAGCTTTTTTGATCTTTAAAAATCGTTCAAATAGACGCAATATTTAAAAACCGAATAAAAAAAATTTTCGTTTTTACTTTTTTGCGTTAAAACGCAGAAAAACTAAAAACGTGCCAAAATAATCTTTTTTCATATTTTGATCGTTGAAATCGTTCAAATAAAATATTAATAAAAAACGAATAATAAAAATTTCGTCGTTTTTATGCTGTTTGCGTTAAAACGTAGATTAAAGCTCAAAACTCTTTTTTAAAAAAACTTTTCAAACTTTTTTAGATCGTTGAAATGTTCAAATGAAGCAATATTAAAAAAACGAATAAAAAAAATCGTTTTTTTTTGTGCGAGGGTTGGCGATTAAAACTCAAAACTGCTGTTTTCAAAAAAATATTTTCAAGCTTTTTTAGATCGTTGAAATCGTTCAAATGCGAAATTTTAAAAAAAAAGGGGAAAAAAAAATTGGGTTTTTTTATGCTTTTTGCGTTAAAACGCAGATTGCTCAAAACGTGCTGTTTTGCTAAAATAAGCATTTTCAAGCTTTTAGATCGTTGAAATGTTCAAAAGAAGAAATATTAAAAAAACGAAAAAAAAATTTTTTTTTTGTTTTTCGGTTAAAACGCAATTAAAGCTAAAAACGTTTTTTGCAAAATAACATTTTCAAGCATTTTAGATCGTTGAAATTTTCCCGAATAGAACAATAACAAAAAACCCGCACCAAAAAACACCAACAAACCTCAAAAGTGGTTTATGGTTCGGGCAAAACTATTAAACTAAAAAAAAACCGAAATAAAAAATCCTTTTGAAATTTTTTAATCAATAAATATTTTTATATTTATAAAAATAACATGGATTACGTATTACCAAAGAAAGTAATAAACAATAATATTGCTTAATAGCATATAATAAAAATTCATCGTTTTTGGGCTGTTTTGCGTTAAGCACCGGGTTAAAAACTCCGAAACGTGCTGTTTTGCTGAAAATAAGCGTAAAACACTGCAGATCGCGTTAAAATCCGTTTCAAATAGACGCAATATTAATAAAACCGAATAATAATAAAAGAACCGTCGTTTTTATGCACCATTTTACGTTAAAACGCAGATTAAAGCTCTCAAAACGTGCTGTTTTGCTAAAATAATCATTTTCAAGTATTTTAGATCCCGTTGAAATCGTTCAAAATAAAGACGCAATATTAATAAAAACGATAGCAAAAATTTCGTCGTTTTACATGCTGTTTACGTTAAAACGCAGATTAAACTCAGGCAATGCTGTTTTGCTAAAATAAGCATTTTCAAGCATTTTAGATCCGTTGAAATCGTTCAAATAGAAGCAATATTAATAAAAACGAATAATAAAAATGTGTTTTGTGCTGTTTTACGCATTAAAACGCAGATTAAATAAAGCGATGCTGTTTGGCAAAATAATCATTTTCAAGCGTTTTACCGAGATCGTTGCGAATCGTTTCCGTGGGCACTATTAATAAAAACGAATAATAAAAAATTCGTCGTTTTTGTGTGCTGTTTTACGCGCGTTAAACGCAGATTAAAACAAAACATTGTATTTTGCTGGAAATAATCATTTTCAGCATTTTTGGTCCGTTGAAATCGTTCAAATAGAAGTAATATTAATAAAAACGAATAATAAAAGATTCGTCGTTTTTTATGCTGTTTACGCGTTAAAACGCAGATTAAAAGCTCAAAACGTGCGCCATTTTGCTAAAATAATCATTTTCAAGCATTTTTGAATCGTTGAAATCGTTCAAATAGCCGCAATATTGTAAAACGAATAATAAAAATTCGTCGTTTTTTTATGCTGTTTTACGCGTTAAAACGCAGATTAAAGCTCAAAACGTGCTGTTTTGCTTTAAAATAATCATTTTCAAGCATTTTAGATCGTTGAAATCGTTCAAATAGACGCAATATTAATAAAACGAATAATAAAAATTTCGTCGTTTTTGTGCTGTTTTGCGTTAAAACGGGTAAAGCTATAACGTGCTGTTTTGCTGGAAAAATAAGCATTTTCAAGCATTTTAGATCGTTGAAATCGTTCAAATAGCCGCAATATTAATAAAACGAATAATAAAAATTTAATCGTTTTATGCTGTTTACGCGTTAAAACGCAGATTATCAAAACGTGCTGTTTAGCAAAATAATCATTTTCAAAGCATTTTTAGATCGTTTGAAATCGTTCAAATAGACGCAATATTAATAAAAACGAATAATAAAATTTACCGTCGTTTTTGTGCTGTTTACGCGTTAAAACGCAAACTCATAACGTGCTGTTTTGCTAAAAATAAGCATTTTCAGCGTTTAGATCGTTGAAAATCACGTTCAAAATAGAAATATTTATAAAAAATGAATAATAAAAATTCGTCGTTTTTATGCTGTTTACGCGTTAAAACGCAGATTAAAACTCAAAACGTGCTGTTTTGCTTCAAAATAAGCATTTTCAAGCATTTTTAAGATCGTTGAAATCGTTTAAAATAGAAGCAATATTATTAATAAAAACGAATAATAAAAATTCGTCGTTTTTATGCTGTTTTGCGCGTTAAAACGCAGATTAAAGCTCAAAACGTGCTGTTTTGCTTTAAAATAAGCATTTTCAAGCATTTTTAGATCGATTTGAAATCACGTTCAAATAGACGCAATATTAATAAAAAGAAACGAAGATAATAAAAATTTCAGTAGTTTTATGCTGTTTTACGCGTTAAAACGCAGATTAAAACTCAAAACGTGCTGTTTTGCTAAAATAATCATTTCAAGCACATTTTTAGATCGTTGGGAAATCGTTCAAATAGACACCAATATTAAAAAACGAATAGTAAAAATTCGTCGTTTTTATGCTGTTTTTACGCGTTAAAACGCAGATTGAAACTCAAAACGTGCTGTTTTTGCGCAAAATAAACATTTTCAAGCATTTTAGTTCGTTGAAATCGTTCCAGGCAAAACAATATTAATAAAACGAATAATAAAAATCGTCGTTTTTATGCTGTTTTTTGCGCGCGTTAAAGGGCACACCTGAATTGGCGACGACTTAAAAATAATAGCCATTTTGGAATTAAGTATAAAGGAGCTAGTGAATCCACCTGTTTAAAATTTTGGGGAGTACATTTATACATGTTTTGGCCAGCGAATGCAGTAAATTTTTTTGAAATAAACCATTGATGCGTTTTTGGGGAAAAGCAGGTACGCGGAGTGCCAGGCGGCGAGAAAGAAAGGATAACCGCTGCGGCGGGTGCGCTACAAAGTATTAAGTCCGGCCGAGCGGAAAGGTGTACAGCTGAACATATTTTCTATACAATGACCCTCAGGCAAACAAAAAATCAAAAAATTGACAAAATGGCGGCATTTTGAATAAAAGGATCAAATTTTTCCCAAAGGTACTTTAGGTCGTTTTTGGTAGCCGCAATCAAAATTCGATTTTTAATCAGATCATAAAACTGGAGGGTCATTGTATAGAACTATATATAGGAGACGCAAAAAATTTGATAGCGATGGATCGCTTGTCTTTAGAGGCCGAAAATCATGCCAGCAATTTCGAAAATGCTGTTTCGAGAAAATCGCGTTTAAGATAAAATGCAACTATCAGCACCGCCGAGCGGCTACTCTTTCAAATGGCTGTTACTCAAAACTATTTCAGATATCAGTTTAAAATTTTTTAGTATGGCCATTTTAAAAGGTACATAACCTATCAGAAATATGGTAAAAAAAATTTTCGATTTTTGAAAAGAAAATTTCACACTGTTACTTATAAAACACAGATTAAAGCTCAAAACGATGCTGTTTTGCTAAAATAAATCATTTTCAAGCATTTTAGATCGTTGAAATCTTTCAAATAGACATAATATTAATAAAAACGAATAATAAAAAATTCGTCGTTTTATGCTGTTTACGCGTTAAACGCAGATTAAAGCTCAAAACGTGCTGTTTTGCTAAAATAAACATTTTTCAAGCATTTTTAGATCGTTGAAATCGTTAAAATAGAAGCAATATTAATAAAAACGAATATAAAAAATTTCGTCGTTTTATGCTGTTTTACGCGTTAAAACGCAGATTAAAACTCAAAACGTGGTGTTTTGCTAAAATAACATTTTCAAGGCATTTTAGATCGTTGAAATCGTTCAAATGCGACAATATTAATAAAAAACATTATAATAAAATTCATCGTTTTTTTATGCTGTTTTACGCGTTAAAACGCAGATTAAAGCTCAAAACGTGCTGTTTTGCTAAAATAATCATTTTTCAAGCATTTTTAGATCGTTGAAATCACGTTCAAATAGACGCAATATTAATAAAACCGAATAATAAAAAATTTCACGTGGTTTTATGCTGTTTTACGCGATTAAAACGCAGATTAAAGCTCAAAACGTACTGTTTTTTCAAAATATTTCAAACATTTTTAGATCATTGAAATCGTTCAAATAATTTTAATGTGTGTAAAAACGAAGATAATAAAAATTCGTGTTTTGTATTGCTGTTTTACGCGCGGGTAAAACGCAGATTAAAGCTCAAAACATGCTGTTTTGCTAAAATAATCATTTTCAAGCATTTTAGATCGTTAGAAATCACGTTTCCAAATAGAAGCAATCTTAATAAAAACGAAAAAAAAAAAAACCCTTTTAAAATTTTTTTTTTGGTTTTGGAAAAAAAAATTTTTTAAAATCTTTTTTTTTAAAATTTTTTTTTAGAAAAAAAAAAAAAAAAATTTTTTTTTTAAAATTTAAAAAAAGCTTTTTTTGGAAAAAAATTTAAAATTTTTTTTTCCCCCCAAAAAAAAAATTTAAAAAAATAAAAAAAAAAAAAACTTTTTTTTTTTTTTAAAAAAATTTTTTAAAAAAAAAAAAATTTTTTAAAAAAATTTAAATTTTTTTAAAAAAAAACCAAAAAAGGTTTTTAAAAAAAAAAAAAAAAAATTTTTTAAAGGTTTTTTAAAAAAAAAATTTTTAAAACCCTTTTTTTTTTTAAAAAAAAATTTCCCTTTTTAAAAAAGAAAAAAAATTTTTTTTTTAAAAACCGAAAAAAATTTTTTTTTTTTTTAAAAAAAAAAAAGGTTTTTTTAAAAAAAAAAAAAAAAAAAAATTTTTTTTGTTTTTTTTTAAAAAAAAAAATTTAAATTTCCTTTTTGAAAATTTCCCTTTTTTTAAAAGGTTAAAATTTAAAAAAAAAAAAAAAAAATTTTTTAAAAAAAATTTTTTTTTTGGGGTTTTTTAAAAAAAAAAAAAAAAAAAGGGGTTTTTCCTTTTTTTTTCCTTTTAAAAACGGAAAAGTTAAAAAAATTTTTTTAAAAAAATTTTAAAATTTTTTTTTTTTTAAAAAAAAAAAAAAAAAAAAAAAAATTTTTTTTTTTAAAAAAGGGTTTTTAAGGAAAAAAAAAAAAAAACCTTTTTAAAAAAAAAATTTTTTTCCCTTTTTAAATTTTTTTAAACCGAAAAAAAGGGAAAAAAATTTAAAAAAAAAAAAAAAAAAATTTTTTTTGGTTTTTTGGAAAACCAAAAAAAGGGAAAAGGTTTTTTCCAAAAAAAAAATTTTTTTTTTTTTTTTGGGGGAAAAAGGGGGAAAAAAAAAAAAATTTTTTTTTTTTAAATTTTAAAAAAATTTTTTTTAAAAAAAATTTTTTTTAAAAAAAAAAAAATTTTTTTTTTTTTTTAAAAATTTAAAAAAAAAAAATTTAAAAGTTTTTTTAAAAAATTTTTTTTGGTTTTTAAATTTAAAAAAAAAAAAATTTTTTTAAAAAAAAATTTTTTAAAAATTTTTTTTTTTTTTTAAAAATTTAAAAAAATTTAAATTTCCTTTTTTTTTTTTTAAAAACCCAAAAAAATTTTAAAATTTTTGGAAAAAAAAAAAAAAAAATTTAAAAAAATTTTTTTAAAAAAAATTTAAAAAAAAAAAAAATTTTTTTTTTTTAAAAAAAAAAGTTAAAACTTTTTTTTTTAAAAATTTTAAAAAAAAAAAATTTCTTTTTTTTTTTAAAAAAAATTTTTTAAAAAAAATTTTTCAAATTTTTTTTTTTTAAAAAAAAAAAAAGGGGCAGTTCAAATAGAAGCAATATTAATAAAACGAATAATAAAATTTCGTCGTTTTATGTTGCTTTACGCGTTAAAACGTGCAGATTAAAAGCTCAAACGTGTTGTTTTGCTAAAATAAGTATTTTCAAGTACCATCGTTGAAAATCGTTCAAATAGAAGCAATATTAATAAAAAAACGAATAATAAAAATTGTCGTTTTTATGCTGTTTTACGCGTTAAAACGCAGGATTAAAAGCCTTCAAACGTGCTGTTTTGCTAAAATAATCATTTTCAAGCATTTTAGATCGATGAAACCGTTTAAATAGACGTAAGTGATATTACTAAAAACGAATAATAAAACTCTGTCACTTTTATGTTGTTTTACGCGTTAAACGCAGATTAAAGCTCAAAATCGCGCTGTTTTGCTAAAATAAGCATTTTCAAGCATTTTAGATCGTTGAAATCGTTCAAATGACGCAATATTAATAAAAAAACGAATAATAAAAATTGTCGTTTTATGCTGTTTTACGAGTTAAAACGCAGATTAAAGCTCAAAACGTGCTGTTTTGCTAAAAATAATCATTTTCGGCATTTTAGATCGTTGAAATCGTTCAAATAGACGCAATATTAATAAAAACGAATAATAATAAAAAATTTCTGTCGTTTTTATGTTGTTTACGCGTTAAAACGTGGTGATTAAAGTTCAAACGTGCTACTTTTGCTAAAATAAGCATTTTCAAGCATTTTAGATCGTTGAAATCGTTCAAATAGAAGCAATATTAATAAAAAACGAATAATGGTAAATTCGTCGTTTTTATGCTGTTTACGCGTTAAAACGCAGATTACCAAACGCTGTTTTGCTAAAATAAGCATTTTTCAAGCATTTTGTGATCGTTGAAATCGTTCAAATAGAAGTATATTAATAAAAAACGAATAAAAATTTCGTCGTTTTTATGTTAGCGTTTTACGCGTTAAAAACGCAGATTTTCAAAGCTCAAAACGTGCTGTTTTGCTAAAATAAGTATTTTCAAGCGTTTTAGATCGTTGAAATCCGTTCAAATAGAAGCAATATTAATAAAAAACGAATAACAAAAAAAATCGTCGTTTTTATGCTGTTTTACGCGTTAAAACGCAGATTAAAGCTCAAAACGCGCTGTTCTTTTGCTAAAATAATCATTTTCAAGCATTTTAGATCAAGTTGAAATCGTTCAAATAGAAGTACATAATAAAAACGAATAATAAAAAATTCGTCGTTTTATGCTGTTTTACGCGTTAAAACGCAGATTAAAGCTCAAAACGTGCTGTTTTACAAAAATAATCATTTTCTCTCAAGCATTTTAGATCGATGAAATCGTTTAAATAGACGCAATATTAATAAAAACGAATAATAAAAATTTCGTCGTTTTGTGCTGTTTTACAAGTTAAAACGCGGTGATTAAAAGCCCAAAACGTGCTGTTTTGCTAAAATAATCATTTTCAAGCATTTTAGATCGATGAAATCGTTTTAAATAGACGTACATTAATAAAACGAAATTTCACAAAATTCCCTTGTCGTTGTTGGCGCTGTTTTACGCGCTAAAACGCAGATTAAAGCTCAAAATGCGCTGTTTTGCTAAAATGCTTAATTTTCGCCATTTTAGATCGTTGAAATCGTCTTCAAATAGAAGCAATATTACTAAAAAAACGTATAATAAAAATTCATCGTTTTATGCTGTTTTACGCGCTAAAACGCAGGACAAAAGCTCAAAAACGTGCTGTTTGCTGCGCTCAATCATTTTCAAGCATTTTAGATCGTTGAAACCGTTCAAATAGACGTTAAATATTAATAAAACCGAATAATAAAATTTCGCGGTTTTATATTGTTTTACGCGTTAAACGCAGGATTAAAGCTCTAAAACGTGCTAAGTTTTGCTAAAATAAGTTAATTTTCAAGCATTTTAGATCGCTGGAAATCGTTCAAATAGAAGCAATATTAATAAAAAACGAATAATAAAAATCGTCGTTTTAGGCTGTTTTACGCGTTAAAAACGCAGATTAAAGCCTCAAAACGTGCCGTTTGCTAAAATAATCATTTCAAGCATTTTAGATCGCTGAACCGTTCAAATAGACGTAAAGTAATATTAATAAAAACGAATAATAAAAAATTCGTCGTTTTGTGCTGTTTTACGCGTTAAAACGCAGATTAAAGCTCAAAACGCTGTTTCCGCTAAAATAATCATTTTCGCTATTTTAGATCGTTGAACCGTTCAATAGGAAGCAATCTTAATAAAAACGAATAATAAAAATCGTCGTTTTTATGCTGTTTTACGCGTTAAACGTGATTAAAGCTCAAAACGTGCTGGTTTTTGCTAAAATAATCATTTCTGGCATTTTAGATCGATGAAATCGTTTAAATAGACGTAATATTAATAAAAACGAATACTGTACCTGTCGTTTTATGCTGTTTTACGCGTTAAACGCAGATTAAAGCTCAAAACGTGCTGTTTTGCTAAAATAAGCATTTTCTAAGCATTTTTAGATCGTTGAACGCCCAAATAGACGTGCAATATTACTAAAAACGAATAATAAAAATTCGCCCGTTTTTATGCTGTTTCCACGAGTTAAAACGTGATTAAAGCTCAAACGTGCTGTTTTGCTAAAATAATCATTTTCAAGCATTTTAGATCGTTGAAATCGTTCAAATAGACGCGGAATATTAATAAAACGAATAATAAAATTCCTGTCGTTTTATTGTTTTACGCGTTAAAACGTGACTAAAGCTCAAAACGCTGTTTTGCTACAAGTACTTTTCAAGCATTTTAGATCGTTGAAATTGTTCAAATAGAAGCACATAATAAAAACGAAGCACAAAAATCGTCGTTTCTTATGTTGTTTTACGCGTTAAAACGCAGATTAAAAGCTCAAAACGCTGTTTTGCTAAAAATAACTACTTTCAAGCATTTTAGATCAAGTTGAAATCGTCTGCTAAATAGACGCAATATTAATAAAAACGAATAATAAAATTCGTCGTTTTTGTGTTGTTTTACGCGTTAAAACGCAGATTAAAGCTCAAACGTGCTGTTTTGCTAAATAATCATTTTCAAGCATTTTAGATCGTTGGAAATCGTTCAAATAGAAGCAATCTTACTAAAACAATAATAAAAATTCGTCGTTTTATGTTGCTTCACGCGTTAAAACGCAGATTAAAGCTCAAACGTGCCACTTTTGCTAAAAATAATCATTTTCAAGCATTTTAGATCGATGAAACTGTTTAAATAGACGCAATATTAATAAAACGAATAATAAAAATTTCTGTCGTTTTGTGTTGTTTTACGCGTTAAAACGCAGATTAAAAGCTCAAAACGTGCTGTTTTGCTAAAATAAGCATTTTCAAGCATTTTAGATCGTTGAAATCGTTCAAATAGAACAATATTAATAAAAACGAATAAAAAAAAAATCGTCGTTTTATGCTGTTTTCGCGTTAAACGCAGATTAAACTCAAAACGTGCTTTTTTGCTAAAATAATCATTTTCAAATTTTAGATCGGAAATCGTTCAAATAGAAGCAATATTAAAAAAAAAAAATAATAAAAATTCGTCGTTTTATGCTTTTTTTACGCTTTAAAAACGCAGATTAAAACTAAAAACGTGCTGTTTTCCCAAAAAAAAATTTTTTCAAGCATTTTGACCCCGATGAAATCTTTTTAAATAGACGCAATATTAAAAAAAACGAATAATAAAAATTTCGTCGTTTTTGGTTTTTTCGCGTTAAAACGCAGTTTAAAAAACTAAAAATTTTCTGTTTTGCTAAAATAATCATTTTCAAGCATTTTAGATCGGAAATCGTTTAAATAGAAAATATTAATAAAAACGAATAAAAAATTTCGTCGTTGTTATGCTGTTTTACGCGTTAAAACGCAGAAAACTCAAAAGGAAATTCGTCGTTTTACCCTTTTACGCGTTAAAACGCAGATTAAAGCTCAAAGGGCTTTTTTCTAAAATAAGCATTTTCAAGCATTTTAGATCGTTGAAATCGTTCAAAAGAAGCATTTAATAAAAAACGAATAAAAAAAAATTTCGTCGTTTTATGCTTTTTTCGAAAAACGCGTTAAAACTCAAAAACGTGCTGTTTTTGCTTTTTGCGTTTTGATCGTTGAAATCGTTAAAAGAAACTTTAAAAAAAACGAATAAAAAAAATCGTCTTTTTTTATGCTGTTTTACGCGTTAAAACGCAGATTAAAGCTCAAAACTGCTGTTTTGCAAAAATAACATTTTCAAGCTTTTTTGGTCTTTGAAATCGTTCAAAAGAATATTAATAAAAACGAATAATAAAAAATTCGTCGTTTTATGCCGTTTTACGGGTTAAAAAACGCAGCATTAAAGCTCAAAACGTGGTGTTTTGGCTAAAATAATCATTTTCAAGCATTTTAGATCGATGAAATCGCTTTAAATAGACGCAATATTAATAAAAAAATCGAATAATAAAAATTCTCTGTCGTTTTGTGCTGTTTCACGCGTTAAAACGCAGATTAAAAGCTCAAAACGTGCCGTTTTAAGCAAAAAAATAATCATTTTCAAGCATTTTGTGACGATGAAACCGTTTTAAATAGACGCAATATTAATAAAAACGGTCATTAATTGTTTAAACCTGTTCACAAATAATGCGATGCGCATTTCAGCGTTTTCAGGCGTAGCCGAACTGTTCACCCTGGTGTTTATCCTCTGTTTACCTTCGCTCTCACCTCAAAATGTTTAATGTGCCCCTGGTACCATAATACTTGCCTGGTTTCACTTCGTGTTGCAGTAAAATATTTCAATGTCTGTGGCATTTTTGAAAATATTAAATATCATCCTCAAATTGCCGATTACAGTTTGTTTGTTTAAAATTTGGCGCTATTGCCTACCGCGTTTCGACGGCGGGGTTGTATTTACCGTTAAATTTTGTCGGATGGGATGTTTGATTCTTAAGGCGTTGGCAGGACTTTAATTTGGCTGGCGAAATGCGATGTGTTGTTTTGACTGGTGAGTTGGCTAACATTCGCATTTACTTTAGTCACTCGACTTTTAAATGCTGGATTATTTACTTTTTATTTGCTATTGTGAAAGTATTTTTAATTTTTTTCAAAATTTTATTTAAAACCTTTAGTCAAAACATTGACATTATTTTAACTAAAGGTTTAAATAAAATTTTGAAAAGAAAATTTAAAAAATCGCGTATAAAACACCAGTAAATACAAAGAATTACTAGGTAATCCGAAAGATAAAGAGGAACGTTTTAAAGTCGGTATTTATTAAAATTAAATGTGGATGCTGACTACAATATATTGTCAAACGAAAAGGTCAATTTTAACTCGTTTTAAAGAACACATCAAGTAATTTTAAATACAATAGATTCGAAAAGTCCGCAGTAGCCCAACATAAGTTATTAAAGAGTCAGAACATCCCATCCGACAAGAAAATTTGTTCTTGGTAAAATCTATTACCAATCAAAGATACCTGATGCCTATGAAAAGCATATAGAAATTTTAAAACATAAGAACAAAACATCTTCTTTTTAATCAAGAAAACGGGCCAATTTCTTCTTCAAGTTTATTTGAGTTAATTGTTTAATATTTTCAAAATACCTAGTTGTCGAATACTTGGAAATAGATTTACTCGCAAATATTTTGCTAGGGAGTGGGGTAAAAAGATTAATTAGGTATTATGAATTTACAGGTTTTATTGAAAACATTTTTAGGAGTGGGGTAAAGGGATTAAACAGGGATTAAGCACTTTTAGGTAAATTAGGGATTAGACGCAATTTTAGTTCGCTAGTTTTATAATTCCTTCGCCTGAAGAGAAGGTTTAGCTCTCGAAATGCGCATCGCGACATTAAAAGTTATTTGCGAGACGGGGTTTTTAAACTTCCTATTAGTATTTTGTTTACTCACAGCGCATCAAGTAGTGCAAAAAAACGAATAATAAAAATTTGCCGTTGTTATGTTGTTTTACGCGTTAAAACGCAGATTAAAAGCTCAAAACGTGCTGTTTCATAAAATACCATTTTCAAGCATTTTAGATCGTTGAAATCGTTCAAATAGAAGCAATATTAATAAAAACGAATGGGCAAAAATTCGTCGTTTTATGCTGTTTTACGCGTTAAAACGCGTATTTAAAGCTCAAAAACGTGCTGTTTTAAAATAATCATTTTCAAGCATTTTTAGATCGTTGAAATCGTTCAAATAGACGCAATATTAATAAAACCGAATAATAAAAATTCCCCGTCGTTTTTATGTTGTTTACGCGTTAAAACGCAGATTAAAGCTCAAACGTGCTGTTTGCTAAAATAAGCATTTTCAAGCATTTTAGATCGGTGAAATCGTTCAAATAGAAGCAATATTAATAAAAACGAATAATAAAAATCGTCGTTTTTGTGTTGTTGCACGCTAAACGCAGATTAAAGCTCAAAACGTGCTGTTTTGCTAAAATAATCATTTTCAAGCATTTTAGATCGTTGAAATCGTTCAAATATGCAGGGCAATACAGTAAAAACGAATAATAAAAAATTCGTCGTTTTTGTGTTGTTTTACGCGTTAAAAAACGCAGATTAAAGCTCAAACGTGCTGTTTAAGGCAAAATAATCATTACAAGCATTTTAGATCGTTGAAATGTCTTTTCAAATAGAAGCAATCTTAATAAAACGAATAATAAAAATTCGTCGTTTTTATGCTGTTTTACGCGTTAAACGCAGATTAAAGCTCAAACGTGCTGTTTTGCTAAAATAATCATTTCAAGCATTTTAGATCGTTGAAATCGTTCAAATAGACGTGCAATATTAATAAAACGAATAATAAAAAAATCTGTCGTTTTATGCTGTTTACGCGCTAAAACGCAGATTAAAGCTCAAAACGTGCTGTTTTGCTAAAATAATCATTTTCACATTTTGTGATCGGAAATCGTTCAAATAGACGCAATATTAATAAAAAAACGAATAATAAAAAATTTCCGTCGTTTTAATGCTGTTTTACGCGTTAAACGCAGTGATTAAAGCCCAAAACGTGCTGTTTTAAGGCTAAAATACATCAAGCATTTTAGATCGTTGAAATCGTTCAAATAGAAGCAATATTAATAAAAAACGAACAATAAAAAAATTGTCGTTTTATGCTGCTTACGCGTTAAAACGCAGATTAAAGCTCGAAAACGTGCTGTTTTGCTAAAATAATCATTTTCAAGCATTTTAGATCGTTGAAATCGTTCAAATAGACGCAATATTAATAAAAACGAATATTAAAAATTTCTGTCGTTTTGTATGCTGTTTTACGCGTTAAAACGCAGATTAAAAGTTCATAACGTGCTGTTTTTGCTAAAATAAGCATTTTCAAGCATTTTAGATCAAGCTGAAATCGTTCAAATAGAAGAAAATATTTATAAAACTAATAATAAAAAATCTTTCGTCGTTTTATGCTGTTTACGCGTTAAAAACGCAGATTAAAGCTCAAAACGTGCTGTTTTGCTAAAATATGCATATTCAAGCATTTTAGATCGTTGAAATCGTCTAAATAGACGCGCATTAATAAAACGAATAATAAAATTCTGTCGTTTTATGTTGTTTTACGCGTTAAAACGCAGATTAAAGCTCAAAACGCGCTGTTTTGCTAAAATAATCATTTTCAAGCATTTTAGATCGCTGAAATCGTTCAGCCAGACGCAATATTAATAAAAACGAATAATAAAAAATTCGTCGTTTTATGCTGTTTTACGCGTTAAACGCAGATTAAAGCTCAAAACGTGCTGTTTTGCTAAAATAAGCATTTTCAAGCATTTTTAGATCGTTGGAAATCGTTCAAATTAGAAGCAATATTAATAAAAACGAATAATAAAAAATTCGTCGTTTTTATGCTGTTTTACGCGTTAAAAGGCAGATTAAAGCTCAAAACGTGCTGTTTTGCTAAAATAATCATTTTCAAGCATTTTAGATCGTTGAAATCGTTCAAATAGACGCAATATTAATAAAAACGAATAATAAAATTTCGTCGTTTTTATGCTGTTTTACGCGTTAAAACGCAGATTAAAAGCCTTCAAAACGTGCTGTTTTGCTAAAATAAGCATTTTCAAGCATTTTAGATCGTTGAAATCGTCTTCAAATAGAAGAAATATTAATAAAACGAATAGCCAAAAAAATCTTTCGTCGTTTTATGCTGTTTACGCGTTAAACGCAGATTAAAGCTCAAAATGTGCTGCTTGCTAAAATAATCATTTTCAAGCATTTTAGATCGTTGAAATCGTTCAACAGACGCAATATTAATAAAAACGAATAATAAAAAATTTCAATGCTTTTATGCTGTTTTACGTTAAAGCGCAGATTACTGCTCAAAACGTGCTGTTTTGCTAAAATAAGCATTTCAAGCATTTTAGATCGCTGAAATCGTTCAAATAGACGCAATATTAATAAAAACGAATAATAAAAATTTCGTCGTTTTATGCTGTTTTACGCGTTAAAACGCAGATTAAAAGCTCAAAATGTGCTGTTTTGCTAAAATAATCATTTTCAAGCATTTTAGATCGTTGAAATCGTTCAAATAGACGCAATATTAATAAAAAAAAACGAATAATAAAAAATTTCGTCGTTTTTATGCTGTTTTACGCGTTAAAACGCAGATTAAAAGCTCAAACGTGCTGTTTTGCTAAAATAAGCATTTTCAAGCATTTTAGATCGTTGAAAATCGTTCAAATAGAAGAAATATTAATAAAAACGAATAATAAAAAATTCGTCGTTTTATGCTGTTTACGCGTTAAAACGCAGATTAAAGCTCAAAATGTGCTGTTTTGCTAAAATAATCATTTTCAAGCATTTTAGGATCGTTGAAATCGTTCAAATAGACGCAATAATAATAAAAACGAATAATAAAATTTCTGCCGTTTTTATGCTGTTTACGCGTTAAAGCGCAGATTACCGCTCAAAACGCTGTTTTGCTAAAAATACATTTCGTAAGCATTTTAGACGTTGAAATCGTTCAAATAGACGCACATTAATAAAACGAATAATAAAAATTCGTCGTTTTATGTTGTTTTTACGTTAAAACGCAGGATTATAGCTCAAAACGCTAAGTATAAAATAATCATTTTCAAGCATTTTAGATCGTTGGAAATCGTTCAAATAGACGCAATATTAATAAAAAACGAATAATAAAAAATTTCGTCGTTTTTATGCTGTTTACGCGTTAAACGCAGATTGCTCAAAACGTGCTGTTTGCTGCAAAATAATCATTTTCAAGCACTTAGATCGTTGGAAATCGTTCAGCCGGTGACCCACATTAATAAAAACGAATAATAAAAAATTTCGTCGTTTTATGCGTTGTTTTACGCGTTAAAAAACGCAGATTAAAGCTCAAAACGCTGTTTCATAAAATAAGCATTTTCGGGCATTTTAGATCGTTGAAACCGTTCAACAGACGTAAAAGTAATATTAATAAAAAACGAATAATAAAAATTTCGTCGTTTTATGCTGTTTTACGCGTTAAAACGCAGATTAAAGCTCAAAACGTGCTGTTTTGCTAAAATAATCATTTTCAAGCATTTTAGATCGTTGAAATGTTCAACAGACGCAATATTAATAAAACGAATAATAAAAATTTCGTCGTTTTTATGCTGTTTTACGCGTTAAAACGCAGATTAAAGCTCAAAACGTAAAAGGTTTTGCTAAAATAAGCATTTTCAAGCATTTTAGATCGTTGAAATCGTTCAAATAGAAGCAATATTAATAAAAACGAATAATAACAAATTCGTCGTTTTTGTATGCTGTTTTTACGCGTTAAAACGCAGATTAAAGCTCAAAACGCTGTTTTGCTAAAATAATCATTTTCAAGTACTAGATCGTTGAAATCGTTCAAATAGACGTGCAATATTAATAAAAAACGAAAAAAAAAAAAAGAAATTTTTCGTTTTTGCTGTTTTATTAAAAAAGCGTTTAAAAAACCTTTTAAAAATAAATTTTAATTTTTAATGGAAAAATTTTCAAAAAAAATTTAATAAAAATTTTTCTGTTTTTGTTTTTCGGAAAAAACCCAAATTTTTTAAAAAAAAATGCTTTTTCAAAAATTTATTTAAATTTTAATGGAAATTTAAAAACGAATAAAAAAACGTTAAAAAATTTTTTTTTTTAAAAGTTTTTTTGTTAAACGCGTTAAAAAAACTTTTTTTTTTAAAATTTTCATTTAAGCATTTTAACGTTAAATCTTTCTGGCTTTAAATAAAAACGAAAATAAAAACCCCTTTTCTTTTTGCTAAAAAAAAATAAAATTTTTTTTGGGAAATCCTTTTTTAAATGGAAATTTAAAAAAAGAATTTAAAAAAAAACGTAATTTGCGTTTTTTTTTCCAAAACCCAGTTGCTAAAAATCTTTTTTAAAAATAAATTTTAAGATTTTTGGAAATTTAAAAAAAAATTTTTTAAAAACGTAAAAATTTTTTTTTTTTTAGCTAAAACGCGTTGCTAAAAACTTGTTTTTTAAAAAAAATTTTAATTTTTTAATGGAAATTTTAAAAAAGAATAAAAAAAAACGTTAAAATTCTGTTTTAGCTTTTTTTAGCTTAAAACGCGTTGCTAAATCTTTTAAAAAATTTTTTCGTTTTAACGTAAATGAAAAAAAAAAAAAAAAAAAAATTTTTTATTTTTTTCCCGCCCAATTGCTAAAATTTTTTAAAAAATAATCTTTTTAACTTTTAAGAAATTTAAAAACTTTTAAAAAACGTAATTTTCCGCGTTGTTGGGGTTTTTTACGAAAAAAAAAAAAGCTAAAACGGGGTTTTTAAAAAATAATATTTAACATTTAATTAAATTTTCTAAAGCTTTAAATAAAACAAAAAAAAAAATTTTTCGTTTTGTTTTTAGCAAAGAAATTAAACTAAATCTTTTTTAAAAAAATTTTTTAAGATTTTAATTTGTGTTAAATGGTTTTAAAAAAAAAAAAAAATTTTTTCCGATGCTGTTTTACGCGAAAAAAGCGTTAAAATTTTAAAACGTTGTTTTCAAAAAAGCTTTTAACTTTTAATTAAATCGTTTAAACCCTTTTTAAAAAGAAAACGAAAAAAAAAAATTTCCTTTTTTTTTTTTCGTTTTAAAGCGTTAAAGTAAAAAGGGTTTTTGCAAATAATATTTTCCTTTTAATGTTGCGTTAAAAGAAAAAAAAAAAAAAAAAATTTTTTCTTTTAGCTTTTAGCGTTAAACCGTTAAATAAACGCTTTTTAAAAAAATTTGCTTTTAATTTTAAATTAAAAAAAAAAAAAAAACTTTTTAAAAAAATTTTTTTTTTTGGTTAAAATTAAAAAAAATTTCTAAAAAAACTTTTTTTTTTAGCGTTAAACGTTAAATAAAGCTTAAAAAAAAAAAAATAAAAAAAAGCTTTTTGTTTTTTACCGTTAAAAACGCAATTTAAAAAGGGTTTTTTAAAAAATTTTTTCCTTTTGGAAAATTTAAAAGCAAAAAAAATTTTTAAAAAAAAAAAAAAAAATTCCCTTTTTTTTGTTTTTTTTACCGTTAAAAAGAAATTTAAAAAACAAAAAACTTTTTTGGTTTTAAACCCAAAAGTTCAAATTTTTGGAAAATATTTAAAAAAAAAAAAAAATTTCGTCTTTTAGCTTTTTAAAAAACGATTAAAATAAAACGTCTTTTTGCAAAAAAATTTTTTAAGCATTTTAAACTAAATCGTTTTAAAAATATTTAAAAAAAAAAAAACGTCTTTTAGCTTTTTATTAAAACGAATTTAAAATTTTTTAAAAAAAATTTTTTAAGCATTTTAACTGAAATCGTTAAAACCAAATTTTAAAAAAAAGTTTAAAAAAATTTTCTTTTTTATGGTTTTAAAAAAAAAAATTAAACCCCGTTTTTTTTAAAAACATTTTAAGTTTTTAATCGTTGAAATTTAAAATAAAAAAATTTAATAAAAACGAAAAAAAAAAACGCTTTTTAAATTTTAGGGTTAAAAATTGCTGTGTTTTTGCTAAAAAATTTTTAATTTTTAAACGTTGTGCAAAAAAGAAATTTAAAAAAAAGTTTTAAAAAATTTTCTTCTTTTGGGTTTTACGCAAAACGAATTTAAATTTTTTTGGCTGTTTTGCAAAAAAAACCCCCAAAATTTTAAAAATTTCAAATAAAAAAAAATTTAAAAAACGAAAAAAAAATTTAAATGCTTTTTTAGGGAAAAAAAGAATTTTTTTTTAAAGTGTTTTGCTAAAAAGCAATTAAGCATTTTGTTTCTTTTTTTTAAAAAGACGAAAATTAATAAAAACGAATAATAAAATTTTTTTTTTTTTTATTTTTAAAGCATTTAAAAGGGCTTTTTTGCAAAAAAATTTTTTAAAAATTTTAGATCCAAATTTAAATGGAAATTTAAAAAAAAAAATTTTTTCCCTTGTTTTTTTTTTTTTAAAAACCAATTGCCCCAAAAACATTTTCAAGCATTTTAGATCGTTGAAATAGTTCAAATAGAGCAATATTAATAAAAACGAATAATAAAAATTCGTCGTTTAATTTTTACGTTAAAGCAGATTAAAGCTCAAAACTGCTGTTTTTAAAAAACATTTTAGCTAAACTTTGTTTCGTTGAAATCGTTCAAATAGACGTAATATTAAAAAACGAATATAAAAATGATTAATTTTGCGTTTATAACGCAAACAAACGCTGTTTTGCTAAAAAGCATTTTAATTTTAGATCATGAAATGTTCAAATAGAAGCAATATTAATAAAAACGAATAATAAAAATCGTCGTTTTATGCTGTTTACGCTTAACGAGATTAAAGCTCAAAACGTGATTTTGCTAAAATAACATTTTCGCATTAGATCGTTGAAATCGTTCAAATAGACGCAATTTAATAAAACGAATAATAAAATTTCGTTTTTAAATTGAGTTTTACCGTTAAAACGCGTTAGCTTAAGCGTTGTTTAAATAAATTTTCGCATTTTAGAGTTAAATTTCATGAAGCATTTATAAAAACGAATATAAAATTCTTTTAAGCTATTTAGCTTAAACGTTAATCAAAGGCAAAAATTAGTAATCGTGTCGTTCTAGATATAAAACGAATAAAGCCGACGTGTTTTTTAAATAACTTTTCAAACGTTAATGGAATATTTAAAAAGAATATTAATAAAACGATAATATTTACGTTAATGCATTACGCTTAAAGTGTTTAAAACTTTGCATTTTAAACTTAAATTTAATGCTGAAATATTAAATAGATAATTTATTTAACGAAATTAAAAATGATAAACGTGTCGTTTTGTGCTGTTTTACGCTTTAAAAAACGCAGATTAAAGCTCATAACGTGCTGTTTTGCTAAAATAAGCATTTTCAAGCATTTTAGATCGTTGAAATCGTTCAAATAGAAGAAATATTTATAAAAACTAATAATAAAAATTCGTCGTTTTTATGCTGTTTTACGCGTTAAAACGCAGATTAAAGCTCAAAACGTGCTGTTTTGCTAAAATATGCATATTCAAGCATTTTAGATCGTTGAAATCGTTCAAATAGACGCAATATTAATAAAAACGAATAAAAAAAATTTCGTCGTTTTTATGCTGTTTTACGCTTAAAACGCAGATTAAAGCTCAAAACGTGCTGTTTTGCTAAAATAACCATTTTCAAGCACTTTAGATCGCTGAAATCGTTCAAATAGACGCAATATTAATAAAAACGAATAATAAAAATTTCGTCGTTTTTATGCTGTTTTACGCGTTAAAACGCAGATTAAAGCTAAAAACGTGCTGTTTTGCTAAAATAAGCATTTTCAAGCATTTTAGATCGTTGAAATCGTTCAAATAGAAGCAATATTAATAAAAACGAATAATAAAAATTCGTCGTTTTATGCTGTTTTACGCGTTAAAACGCAGATTAAAGCTCAAAACGCTGTTTTGCTAAAATAATCATTTTCAGCATTTTAGATCGTTGAAATCGTTCAAATAGACGCAATATTAATAAAAACGAATAATAAAATTTCGTCGTTTTATGCTGTTTTACGCGTTAAAACGCAGATTAAAGCTCAAACGTGCTGTTTTGCTAAAATAAGCATTTTCAAGCATTTTAGATCATTGAAATCGTTCAAAGAGAAGAAATATTAATAAAAACGAATAATAAAACATTCGTCGTTTTATGCTGTTTTACGCGTTAAAACGCAGATTAAAGCTCAAAATGTGCTGTTTTGCTAAAATAATCATTTTCAAGCATTTTAGATCGTTGAAATCGTTCAAATAGACGCAATATTAATAAAACGAATAATAAAAATTTCGTCGTTTTTATGCTGTTTTACGCTAGATCGATGAAATCGTTTAAAAGACGCAATATTAAAAAAAAACGAATAATAAAAATTTCTCGTTTTATGTTGTTTCCGTTAAAAGGATTAAAGCTCAAAACGTGCTGTTTTGCTAAAAAAACATTTTCAAGCATTTTAGATCGTTGAAACGTTAAATAAAAGCAAATATTAAAAAAAAAAAATAAAAATTCGTCGTTTTTCTGTTTTACGCGTTAAAACGCAGATTAAAGCTCAAAAGTGCTGTTTTGCTAAAAAAAGCATTTTCAAGCATTTAGATCGTTGAAATCTTTCCCAAATAGAAGCAATATTAATAAAAACGAATAATAAAAACGTCGTTTTGGCTGTTTTTACGCGTTAAACGCAGATTAAAGCTCAAAAGGGCTGTTTTGCTAAAAGAATCATTTTCAAGCATTTTGATCGTTGAAATCGTTCAAATAGACGCAATATTAATAAAAAACAATAATAAAAAATTCGTCGTTTTGTGTTGTTTTACGGTTAAAACGCAGATTAAAGCTCAAACGTGCTTTTTGCTAAAATAATCATTTTCGCATTTTAGATCTTTGAAATCGTTCAAATGGAAGCAATATTAATAAAAACGAATAATAAAAAATTCGTCGTTTTATGCTGTTTTACGCGTTAAAAGCAGATTAAAGCTCAAAACGTGCTGTTTTGCTAAAATAATCATTTTCAAGCATTTTAGATCGTTAAAATCGTTCAAATAGACGAAATTAAAAAAACTAATAAAAAAATTGTCGTTTTATGTGTTTTACGTTAAAACGCAGATTAGCTCAAAACGTGCTGTTTTCAAAATAATCATTTTCAAGCATTTTAGATCGTTGAAATCGTTCAAATAGACGCAAATTAATAAAACGAATAATAAATTCTTCCCGTTTTATGCGTTTTACGCGTTAAAACGCAGATTAAAGCCCAAAAACGGCTTTTTTGCTAAAATAAGCATTGTCAAGCATTTTAGATCGTTGAAATCGTTCAATAGAAGCAATATTAATAAAAACGAACAATAAAAATTCTTTTGGTTTTAAAAATGCTTTTAAAAAAAT
>NW_027046484.1:0-24583 GCF_025399875.1 Dalotia coriaria | reverse complement strand
AAACGGGAAAAACTCTAAAATGTAAAAGCTTATTTTAGCAAAACAGCACGTTTTGAGTTTAATCTGCGTTTACGCGTAAAACAGAAAACGACGAATTTTTTGTTTTTATGTTTTTTTAACATTCCGATAAAATCTAAAAGTTAGAAAACACGTTTACCGCTTTTCGCCGAAAAACGCGTTTTATTTTTATAATATTCGCTAACTTTTCATCGTTTGCTAAAAGTTATTCGAAAACGCTTTTAGTTACGCGAAGCAAAACAGCTAAAAACGAGAATTTTATTATTCGTTTTTATTAATATTGCTTCTATTTAAACGATTTCAACGATCAAAAAATGCTTGAAAATGCTTATTTTAGCAAAACAGCACGTTTTGAGTTTTAATCTGCGTTTTAACGCGTAAAAACATAAAACGACGAAATTTTATTATTCGTTTTTTAATATTGCTTCTATTTGAACGATTTCAACGATCTAAAATGCTTGAAAATGCTTTATTTTAGCAAAACAGCACGTTTTGAGTTTTAATCTGCGTTTTAACGCGTAAAACAGCATAAAACGACGAATTTTATTATTCGTTTTTATTAATATTGCGTCTATTTGAACGATTTCATCGATCTAAAATGCTTGAAAATGCTTATTTCAGCAAAACAGCACGTTTTGAGCTTTATTCTGCGTTTTAACGCGTAAAACAGCATAAAACGACGAATTTCTTATTATTCGTTTTTTTTAAATATTGCTTCTATTTGAACGATTTCAACGATCTAAAATGCTTGAAAATACTTATTTTAGCAAAACACCCGTTTTGAGTTTTAATCTGCGTTTTAACGCGTAAAACAGCAAAAAAACGACGAAATTTTTATTATTCGTTTTTATTAATATTGCGTCTATTTGAACGATTTCAACGATCTAAAATGCTTGAAAATGCTTATTTTAGCAAAACAGCACGTTTGAGTTTTAATCGCGTTTAACGCAAAACAGCATAAAACGGCGAATTTTTATTATTCGTTTTTATAATATTGCTTTTATTTGAACGATTTCAACGATCTAAAATGCTTGAAAATGTTATTTTAGCAAAACAGCACGTTTTGAGCTTTAATCTGCGTTTTAACGCGTAAAACAGCATAAAAACGACGAATTTTTTTATTCGTTTTTATTAATTTTGGGTTTCTATTTGAACGATTTCAACGATCTAAAATGTTTGGGAAAATGCTTATTTTAGCAAAACAGCACGTTTTGAGTTTAATCTGCGTTTTTAACGGGGAAAAAACAGATAAAACGACAAATTTTTTATTATTCGTTTTTTTTAAATATTGTTTATTTGAACGATTTCAACGATCAAAAAATGCTTGAAAATGTTTATTTTTGCAAAACAGCACGTTTTGATTTTAATCTGCGTTTTAAGGGGCTTTAAAACAGCATAAAACGACGAAATTTTTATTATTCTTTTTTTATTAATTTTTGGTCTTTTTGGGAACGGGTTTTCCCTACGATCAAAAAATGCTTGAAAATGTTATTTTAGCAAAACAGAAAGTTTTGAGTTTTTTAATCTGCGTTTTAACGCGTAAAACAGCAAAAAAACGACGCTTTTTTTTATTTTTTTCTTTTTTAAAATATTGCTTTTTATTTGAACGATTTCAACGATCTAAAATGCTTAAAAATGCTTTTTTTTAAAAGGCAAAACAGCACGTTTTGAGTTTTTAATCTGCGTTTTAACGCGAAAAACAGCAAAAAAAAACGACGAATTTTTTATTTTTCTTTTTTAAATTGTTTCTATTTGAACGATTTCAACGATCTAAAATGTTTTTGAAAATGCTTTTTTTTAAAAAGAAAAACAGCACTTTTTGTTTTTTTAATCTGCGTTTTAACGCGAAAAAACAGCATAAAAACGACGATTTTTTTTTTTTCTTTTTTTATTAATATTGTTTCTATTTGAACGATTTCAACGATAAAAAATTGCTTGAAAATGTATTTTAGCAAAACAGCACGTTTTGAGTTTTTAATCTGCGTTTTAACGGAAAAAACATCAAAAAAACGACGAAATTTTTATTATTCGTTTTTTATTAATATTGTTTTATTTAAACGTTTTCCCCAACGATCTAAAATGTTTAAAAATGCTTATTTTAGAAAAACAGAAACTTTTTGAGTTTTTTAATCTGCGTTTTAAGGGTAAAACGCAAAAAAACGACGAATTTTTATTTTTCCCGTTTTTTTAATATTGCTTCTATTTGAACGATTTCAACGATCTAAAATGCTTGAAAATGCTTTTTTAGAAAAAACAGCACTTTTTGAGCTTTAATCTGCGTTTTAACGCGTAAAACAGCAAAAAAACGACAAAATTTTTTATTATTTGTTTTTATTAATATTGGGGTCTATTTGAACGTTTTCCCAACGATCTAAAATGCTTAAAAATGTTTTTTTGAAAACAGGCACTTTTTTGAGTTTTAATCGCGTTTTCGCGAAAAAACAGCAAAAAAAACGACGAATTTTTTATTATTCGTTTTTATTAATAGTTTTTTTTGGGAACGATTTCAACGATCTAAAATGTTTAAAAAATGCTTTTTTAAAAAGCAAAACAGCACGTTTTGAGTTTTAAATTTCGCGTTTTAACGCAAAACATCATAAAAACGACAAAATTTTTTTATTATACGCTTTTTTTTAAAATTTTTTTTATTTAACGTTTTCCCAACGATCTAAAATGTTTAAAAATGTTTATTTTAGAAAAAACAGCACTTTTTGTTTTTTAAATTTGGGCTTTTTAACGCGTAAAACAGCAAAAAAACGACGAATTTTTATTATTTCGTTTTTTATTAATATTGCGTCTATTTAAAACGATTTCAACGATCAAAAAATGTTTGGGAAAATGCTTATTTTAGCAAAACAGCACGTTTTAAAAGCTTTAATCTGCGTTTTAACGCGAAAAAACAGCAAAAAAACGACAAATTTTTTTATTTTTCTTTTTTTTAAATATTGTTTTTTTTTGAACGATTTCAACCATCTAAAATGCTTGAAAATGCTTTTTTTTAAAAGAAAAAACAGCACTTTTTGAGTTTTATTCTGCGTTTTAACGCGAAAACAGCAAAAAAACGACGAAATTTTTTTTTTCCCCGTTTTTATTAATTTTTGGTCTTTTTTGAGCGATTTCAACGATCTAAAATGCTTAAAAAAGCTTATTTTAGAAAAAAACAGCACTTTTTGAGCTTTAATCTGCTTTTTAACGCGTAAAAGAGCAAAAAAAGACAAATTTTTTTATTATTCGTTTTTTTTTTAATATTGCTTCTATTTAAACGATTTAAACGATCAAAAAATGTTTTGAAAATGCTTTTTTTAGAAAAAACAGCACGTTTTGGGGCCAACCGCGTTTTAACGCGTAAAACAGCAAAAAAAAACGACGAAATTTTTATTATTCTTTTTTATTAATATTGCTTCTAGGAACGATTTCAACGATCTAAAATACTTGAAAATGCTTTTTTTTAGCAAAAACAGCACGTTTTGAGTTTTAACGCTTTTTAACGCGTAAAAAAGCAAAAAAACGACGAATTTTTTTTTCGTTTTTTTTAAATATTGCGTCTTTTTTGAACGATTTCAAGGGATCAAAAAATGTTTGGGAAAAGCTTTTTTTAGCAAAAAAAGCACGTTTTGAGTTTTAATCTGCGTTTTAACGCGTAAAAACAAAAAAACGACGAATTTTTATTATTATTCTTTTTTTATTAATATTGCTTCTTTTTTAAAACGATTTCAACGAAAAAAAAATGTTTTGAAAATGTTTTATTTTAGCAAAACAGCACTTTTTTGAGTTTTAATCTGCGTTTTAACGCGTAAAAAAAAGCAAAAAAACGACGAATTTTTTATTATTCTTTTTTATTAATATTGCGTTTTATTTGAACGATGTCAACGATCTAAAATACCAGAAAATGCTTATTTTAGCAAAACAGCACGTTTTGAGTTTTAACGCGTTTTAACGCTTTCCCGCTAAAAGGGACGAAATTTTTTATTATTTTTTTTTAAATTAATATTGCGCCTATTTGAACGATTTCAAGGGATTTTAAAATGCTTAAAAATGTTTTTTACCCAAACAGCACGATTTGAGTTTTTAATTTCGCGTTTTAACGCGTAAAACAGCAAAAAAACGAGGGGAAATTTTTTATTTTTCCTTTTTGTTTTTTGGGCGCCTTTTGAACGATTTCAACGATCTAAAATGTTTGGGAAAATGCTTATTTTAAAAGCAAAAACAGCACGTTTTGAGCTTTTTTCGCTTTTTAACGCGAAAACAGCAAAAAAAAACGACAAAATTTTTTATTATTCGTTTTTTTTTTTTATTGCGTCTATTTGAACGATTTCAACGGTCAAAAAATGCTTAAAAAATGCTTTTTTTAAAAGCAAAACACCACGTTTTGAGTTTTTAATCTGCGTTTTAACGCGAAAAACAGCATAAAACGACGAATTTTTTTATTTTTCGTTTTTTTATTAATATTGTTTATTTGAACGATTTCAACGATCTAAAATGCTTGAAAATGCTTTTTTTAAAAGAAAAAACAGCACTTTTTGGGTTTTTAATCTGCGTTTTAACGCGAAAAAACAGCAAAAAAAAACGACAAAATTTTTTATTACTGTTTTTATTAATATTGCGTTTTATTTGAAGGGTTTTTCCCAACGATCTAAAATGTTTGGGAAAATGCTTATTTTAGAAAAACTGCACGTTTTATTTTAAAAATCTGCTTTTTTAAGCGTAAAACAGCATAAAAACGACGAATTTTTATTATTCGTTTTTATTAATATTGTCTATTTGAACGATTTCAACGATCTAAAATGCTTGAAATGCTTATTTTAAAGCAAAACAGCACGTTTTGAGTTTTAATCTGCGTTTTAACGCGTAAAACGGCATAAAATGACGAATTTTTTATTATTCATTTTTATTAATATTGGTTTATTTAAACGATTTCAACGGATCTAAAATGCTTGAAAAATGCTTATTATTTGTAAAAAACAGCATGTTTTGAGTTTTAATCTGCGTTTTAACGCGTAAAAACAGCATAAAACGACGAATCTTTTTATTATCTGTTTTTTATTAATATTGCTTCATTTGAACGTGACGACGGTGTCGTTTGAAAATGCTTATTTCAGCGCCTGCAGCACGATTTGAGCTTTTAATCTGCGTTTTAACGCGTAAACAGCATAAAAAACGACGAAATTTTGCCGCTATTCGTTTTTTTATTAATATTGCGTCTATTTGAAATTGATTTCAACGATCTAAAATGCTTGAAAAATGCTTATTTTAGCAAAATGAAAATGTGTTGAGTTTATTCTGCGTTTTAACGCGTAAAAACAGCATAAAACGACGAATTTTTATTATTCTTTTATTTTTATTGCGTCTATTTGAACGTGATTTCAACGATTCAAAATGCTTGAAAATGCCATTTTAGCGTGAAACAGCACGCTTTGAGGCTTTAATCTGCGTTTTAACGCGTAAAACAGCATAAAACGACGAATTTTTATTATCTGTTTTTATTAATATTGCTTCTATTTGAACGATCAACGATCTAAAATGCTTGAAATGCTTATTTTAAAGCAAAACAGCATCGTTTTGAGTTTTAATCTGCGTTTTAACGCGTAAACAGCATAAAACGACGAAATTTTTATTATTCGTTTTTATTAATATTGCGTCTATTTTGAACGATTTCAAATCGATCTAAAATGCTTGAAAATGCTTATTTTAGCAAAACAGCACGTTTTGAGTTTCAATCTGCGTTTTACGTAAAATGTTACAAAAACGACGAAATTTTTATTATTCGTTTTATTATTGCTTTTTATTTGAGATTAACGACGGAAGGTTAGGTCAAAAGTGAGTTTTAGTAAATACGTTTTGAGCTTTAATCTGCGTTTTAAACGTAAAACAGCATAAAAATTCACGAATTTCGGCTATTCGTTTTTAATAATATTGCTTCTATTTGAACGATTTCAACGATCTAAAATGTGCTTGAAAATGCTTATTTTAGCAAAAACAGCACGTTTTGAGCTTTAATCTCGCGTTTTAACGCGTAAACAGCATGTTAATGAATTTTTTCGTATTATTCGTTTTTATTAATATTGCGTCTATTTGAACGATTTCAACGATCTAAAATATTTGAAAATGCTTTATTTTAGCAAAACAGCACGTTTGAGCTTTTAATCAGCGTTTTAACGCGTAAAACAGCATAAAAACGTACTGGAAATTTTTATTATTTGCCTTTTGACAATATTGCGTCTATTCTGAAACGATTTCAACGCGATCTAAAATGCTTGAAAATGCTTATTTTAGCAAAACAGCACGTTTTTTGAGCCTTAATCTGCGTTTTAACGCGTAAAACAGCATAAAAACGACGCGAATTTTTACGTCTGTTTTTATTAATACTGCTTCCTATTTTGAACGATTTCAACGATCTAAAATGCTTGAAAATGCTTATTTTAGCAAAAACAGCACGTTTGAGTTTTAATCTGCGTTTTAACGCGTAAAACATCATAAAAACGACGAAATTTTATTCGCTTTTTATTAATATTGCTTCTCATTTGAACGATTTCAACGATCTAAAATGCTTGAAAATGCTTATCGCGAAGCAAAAACAGCATGTTTTGAGTTTTAAATCTGCGTTTTAACGCGTAAAAACAAAAGTATATAAAACGACGAATTTTTTATTATTCGTTTTTTATTAATATTGATTCTATTTTGAACGATTTCAACGATCTAAAATGCCTTGAAATGCTTATTTTAGCAAAACAGCACGTTTTGAGCTTTAATCTGCGTTTAACGCGTAAACAGCATAAAACGCGACGAATTTTTTTTATTATTCGTTTTTATTAATATTGCGTCTATTCTGAACGATTTCAACGATCTAAAATGCTTGAAAATGTTTATTTTAGCAAAATGTTAATGTTTGAGTTTTAATCTGCGTTTTAACGCGTAAAAACAGCATAAAATGACGAATTTTTTATTATTCATTTTTTACAATATTGCTTCTATTTAAACGAACGTGATTTCAACGATCTAAAATGCTTGAAAATGCTTATTTTAGCAAAAACAGCATGTTTTGAGTTTAATCTGCGTTTTAACGCGCAAAACAGCATAAAAAACGACGAATTTTTTATTATTCGTTTTTGGTCATTGCTTCTATTTGAACGACTTCAACGATTTTAAATGCTTGAAAATGCTTATTTTAGCAAAACAGCACGATTTGAGCTTTAATCTGCTTTAACGCAAAAACAAGCATAAAAAAACGACGAAATTTTTATTATTCGTTTTTATTAATATTGCGTCTATTTGAACGATTTCAACGATCTAAAATGCTTGAAAAATGCTTATTTTAGCAAAACAGCACGTTTTGAGTTTTATTCTGCGTTTTAACGCGTAAAACAGCATAAAACGACGTGAAATTTTTATTATTCCTTTTTTATTTTTATTGCGTCTATTTGAACGATTTCAACGATCTAAAAATGCTTGAAATGCTTTATTTTAGCAAAAACAGCACGTTTTTGAGCTTTAATCCAGTTTTAACGCGTAAACAGCATAAAAACGACGTAAATTTTTATTATTCGTTTTTATTATTGCTTCTATTTGAACGATTTCAACGTGATCTAAAATGCTTGAAAATGTTTATTTTAGCAAAAACAGCATGTTTTGGCTTTAACGTTTTAATGCGTAAACAGCATAAAAACGACGGCGAATTTTTATTATTCGTTTTTATTAATATTGCTTCTATTTGAACGATTTCAACGATCTAAATGTTTAAAATGCTTATTTTAAAGCAAAACAGCACGTTTTGAGTTTATTCTGCGTTTTAACGCGTAAACAGCATAAAAACGACGAAATTTTTATTATTCGTTTTTATTAATATTATTGCGTCTATTTGGAGCGATTTAACGATCTAAAATGTTGAAAAATGCTTATTTTAGCAAAAAACAGCACGTTTTGAGCTTCAATCTGCGTTTTAACGCGTAAAAGAGCATAAAATGACGAATTTTTATTATTCGTTTTTATTAATATTGCTTCTATTTAAACGATTTCAACGATCTAAAATGTAAATGCTTGAAAATGCTTATTTTAGCAAACAGCACGTTTTGAGTTTTAATCTGCGTTTTAACGCGTGCAAAACAGCATGTAAAACGACGAAATTTTTATTATTCGTTTTTATTAATATTGCTTCTATTTGAACGATTTCAACGATCTAAAATACTTGAAAATGCTTATTTTGCTAAAAACAGCACGTTTTTGAGCTTTAATCTGCGTTTTAACGCGTAAAACAGCATAAAAAACGACGAATTTTTATTCGTTTTTATTATTATTGCGTCTATTTGAACGATTTCAACGATCTAAAATGCTGCTTGAAAATGCTTATTTTAGCAAAACAGCACGTTTTGAGTTTCTAATCTGCAGTTTTAACGCGTAAACAGTATAAAAACGACACGAATTTTTTATTATTCGTTTTTATTAATATTGCTTCTATTTGGAACGATTTCAATGAACAAAATGTCGAAAGCTTATTTTAGCAAAACAGCACGTTTTGAGCTTTAATCTGCGTTTTAACGCGTAAAACAGCATAAAAACGACGAAATTTTTTACGGCCCGTTTTTATTAATATTGCGTCTATTTGAACGATTTCAACGATCTAAAAATAATGAAAATGTATTTTGTGCTAAAACAGCACGTTTTGAGCTTTAATCAGTGTTTGAACGCGTAAAACAGCATAAAACGACGAAATTTTTATTATTTGCTTTATTAATATTGCGTCTATTTGAACGATTTCAACGATCTGTAACGCTTGAAAAATGCTAACGAAGTAAAACAGCACGATTTGAGTTTAATCTGCGTTTTAACGGCGTAAACAGCATAAAAACGACGAAATTTTTATTATTCGTTTTTATTATTGCGTCTATTTGAACGATTTCAACGATCTAAAAATACCGTGCTTGAAAATGCTTTATTTTAGCAAAACAGCACGTTTTGAGTTTTATTCTGCGTTTTAACGCGTAAAAACAGCATAAAAAACGACGAAATTCCCTTTATTATTCGTTTTTATTTTTATTGCGTCTATTTGAACGGATTTCAACGGTCTAAAATGCTTGAAAATGCTTATTTTAGCAAAACACCACGTTTGAGCTTTAAATCTGCGTTTTAACGCGTAAACAGCATAAAAACGACGAATTTTATTATTCGTTTTTATTACTATTGTCGCATTTGAACGATTCAACGATCTAAAATGCTTGAAAAATGCTTATTTTAGCAAACAGCACGTTTTGAGTTTTAACGCGTTTTAACGCGTAAACAGCATAAAACGACGAAATTTTTATTATTCGTTTTTATTAATATTAGTGTCTATTTGAACGATTTCAAAATCGATCTAAAATGCTTCGAAAATGTTTATTTTAGCAAACAGCACGTTTTGAGTTTAAATCTGCGTTTTAACGCGCGTAAAACAGCATAAAAAACGGCGAATCTTTATTATTCGTTTTTATTAATATTGCTTCTATTTGAACGATTTCAACGATCTAAAATGTTTGAAAATGCTTATTTTACAAAAACAGCATCGTTTTGAGTTTTAATCTGCGTTTTAACTGTAAACAGCATAAAACGACGAATTTTTTATTATTCGTTTTTATTAATATTGATTCTATTTGAACGATTTCAACGTGATCTAAAATGTTGAAAATGCTTATTTTAGCAAAACAGCACGTTTTGAGCTTTTAATCTGCGTTTTAATCGCGTAAAACAGCATAAAACGACGGAATTTATTATTCGTTTTTATTAATATTGCGTCTATTTGAACGAGATTTCAACGATCTAAAATGTACGTTTGAAAATGCTTATTTTAGCAAAACAGCACGTTTTGAGTTTTAATCTGCGTTTTAACGCGTAAAACGGCATAAAATGACGAATTTTATTATTCATTTTTATTAATATTGCTTCTATTTAAACGAACGATTTCAACGATCTAAAATGCTTGAAAATGTTTATTTTAGCAAAAACAGCATTGTTTGAGTTTTAATCTGCGTTTTAATCGCGTAAACAGCATAAAAACGACGAATCTTTTTATTATTCGTTTTTATTAATATTGCTTCTATTTGAACGACTTCAACGATTTAAAAATGCTTGAAAATGCTTATTTCAGCAAACAGCACGATTTGAGTTTTAATCTGCGCGTTTTAACGCGTAAAACAAAGTATAAAACGACGAAATTTTATTATCTGCCTTTATTAATATTGCGTCTATTTGAACGATTTCAACGATCTGTAAAATGTGCTTGAAAATGCTTATTTTAGCAAAAACATAATGTGTTGAGCTTTTATTCTGCGTTTTAACGCGCGTAAAAACAGCATAAAACGTGACGAAATTTTTATTATTCTTTTATTTTATTGCGTCTATTTGAACGATTTCAACGATCTAAAATGCTTCTGAAAAATGTGCTTATTTTAGCAAAAACAGCACGTTTTGAGTTTTAATCTGCGTTTTAACGCGTAAAACAAAAGCATAAAATCATTAAATTTTTTATTATTCGTTTTTATTACTATTGCTTCTATTTGAACGATTTCAACGATCTAAAAAAATTTGAATAAAAGTGATGAGTAAATAGTATCGTTTTAGCGACTGCGTTTTAACGCGTAAAACAAGCACAAAACGACGAAATTTCATTATTCGTTTTTAATAATATTGCGTCTATTTGAACGATTTCAACGATCTAAAATGCTTCTGAAAATGTGCTTATTTTGTTAAAACAGCACGTTTGAGCTTTAATCTGCGTTTTACGTAAAACAGCATAAAACGACGAAATTTTTATTATTCGTTTTATTAATATTGCTTTATTTGAACGATTTCAACGACCCAAAATGCTTGAAAATGCTTTATTTTAGCAAAACAGCACGTTTTGAGCTTTTAATCTGCGTTTTAACGCGTAAACAGCATAAAACGACGAATTTTTATTATTCGTTTTTATTAATATTGCTTCTATTTCCGAATGATTTCAACGATCTAAAAATGCTTGAAAATGTTTATTTTAGCAAAAAACAGCACGTTTTGAGCTTTAATCTGCGTTTAACGCAAAACAGCATAAAACGTGACGAATTTTTATTATTCGTTTTGCCATTATTGCGTCTATTTGAAACGACGATCTAAAAATATTTGAAAATGCTTATTTTAGCAAAACAGCACGTTTGAGCTTTAATCAGCGTTTTAACGCGTAAAAACAGCATAAAACGACGAAATTTTTATTATTTGTTTTTTATTACTATTGCGTCTATTTGAACGATTTCAACGACTCAAAAATGCTTGAAAATGCTTATTTTAGCAAAACAGTGCACGTTTTTGAGCCTTAATCTGCGTTTTAACAAGCGTAAAACAGTACAAAAACGACGAATTTTTTATTATTCGTTTTATTAATATTGCTTCTCTATTTGAACGATTTCAACGATCTAAAATGCTTGAAAATGCTTATTTTAGCAAAACAGCACGTTTTGAGCTTTTTGCAATCTGCGTTTTAACGCGTAAAACATCATAAAAACGACGAAATTTTTGGCTTATTCGCTTTTATTAATATTCGTTTCTATTTGAAACGATTTCAACGATCTTAAAATGCTTGAAAATGCTTATTTTAGCAAAACAGCATGTTTTTGAGCTTTTAATCTGCGTTTTAACGCGTAAACAGCATAAAACGACGAATTTTTTATTATTCGTTTTGTCATTATTGATTCTATTTGGAACGATTTCAACGATCTTAAAATGCTTGAAAATGCTTATTTTAGCAAACAGCACGTTTTGAGTTTTAATCTGCGTTTTAACGCGTAAAACAGCAATAAAAACGACGAATTTTATTATTCGTTTTTATTAATATTGCGTCTATTTGAACGATTTCAACGATTCAAAATTTTCTGAAAATGCTTATTTTGTGCTAAAACAACAGCACGTTTTGAGCTTTAATCTGCGTTTTAACGCGTAAAACAGCATAAAAATGACGAATTTTTATTATCTATCTTTTATTACTGTTTCTATTTAAACGATTTCAACGATCTAAAATGCTTGAAAATGCTTATTTTAGCAAAAACAGCATGTTTTGAGTTTTAACTGCGTTTAACGCGTAAAACAAAGCATAAAAACGACGAATTTCATATTCGTTTTTATTAATATTGCTTCAGTTTGAAACGACTTCAACGATTTTAAAATGCTTCTGAAAATGCTTATTTTAGCAAAACAGCACGATTTGAGCTTTAATCTGCGTTTAACGCGTAAAACAGCATAAAAAACGACGAAATTCTGCCATTCGTTTTTATTAATATTGCGTCTATTTGAACGATTTCAACGATCTAAAATGCTTGAAAATGCTTATTTTAGCAAAAACAGCACGTTTTGAGCTTTATTCTGTGTTTTAAACGCGTAAAACAGCATAAAAACGTGACGAAATTTTTTATTATTCTTTTTATTTTATTGCGTCTGGCTTGAACGATTTCAACGATCTAAAATGTTGAATGCTTATATTTTAGCAAAACAGCACGTTTTGTGCTTTTAATCTGCGTTTTTTCTAACGCGTAAAACAGCATAAAATGACGAATTTTTTATTATTCGTTTTTATTAATATTGCTTCTATTTGAACGATTTCAACGATCTAAAATGCTTGAAAATTTTTATTTTAGCAAAACAGCATGTTTTGAGCTTAATCTGCGTTTTAACGCGTAAAACAGTATAAAAACGTATGAATTTTTATTCGTTTTTATTAATATTGCTTCTATTTGAACGATTTCAACGATCTAAAATGCTTGAAAATGCTTACTTTAGCAAAACAGCACGTTTTGAGTTTAATCTGCGTTTTAACGCGTAAAAACAGCATAAAACGGACGAAATTCTTTTTATTATTCGTTTTTATTAATATTGCGTCTATTTGAACGATTTCAACGATCTAAAAATGCTTGAAATGCTTATTTTAGCAAAGCAGCACGTTTTGAGCTTAATCTGCGTTTTAACGCGTAAACAGCATAAAAAATGACGAATTTTTTATTATTCGTTTTTATTAATACGTTTCTATTTGGAACGATTTCAACGATTCAAAAATGCTTGAAAATGCTTATTTTAGCAAAACAGCACGTTTTGAGTTTTAATCTGCGTTTCAACGCGTAAAAACATAAAAACGACGAAATTTTTATTATTCGTTTTTATTAATATTGCGTCTATTTGAACGATTTCAACGATCTAAAATGCTTGAAAATGCTTATTTTAGCAAAACAGCACGTTTTGAGCTTTAATCTGCGCGTTTTTACGTAAAACAGCACAAAAAACGACGAAATTTTTATTATTCGTTTTTATTAATATTGCTTTTTATTTGAACGATTTCAACGATCTAAAATGTGCTTGAAAATGCTTATTTTAGCAAAAACAGCATCGTTTTGGCTTTAAATCTGCGTTTTAACGCGTGCAAAACAGCATAAAACCAAATCTTTATTATTCGTTTTTATTAATATTGCTTCTGGCCTGGAACGATTTCAACGATCTAAAATGCTTGAAAATGCTTATTTTAGCAAAAACAGCACGTTTTGAGCTTTAATCTGCGTTTTAACGGCGTAAAACAGCATAAAACGACGAATTTTTATTATTCGTTTTTATTAATATTGCAGTCTATTTGAAATCGATTTCAAACGATCTAAAAATATTTGAAAATGCTTTATTTTAAGCAAAAACAGCACGTTTTGAGCTTTAATCAAGGTTTTAACGCAAAATGTTGTAAAAACGACGAAATTTTTATTATTTGTTTTGCCATATTGCGTCTATTTGGAACGAGATTTCCAACGATCTAAAAATGCTTGAAAATGCTTATTTTAGCAAAACAGCACGTTTTGAGTTTTAATCGCCTTTAACGCGTAAAACAGCATAAAACGGCGAATTTTTATTATTCGTTTTTATTAATATTGCTTCTATTTGAACGATTTCAACGATCTAAAATGCTTGAAAATGCTTATTTAGCAAAACAGCACGTTTTGAGCTTTAATCTGCGTTTTAACGCGTAAAACAGCATAAAAACGAGGAATTTTTATTATTCGTTTTTTTAATATTGCTTCTATTTGAACGATTTCAACGATCTAAAATGCTTGAAAATGCTTATTTTAGCAAAACAGCACGTTTTGAGCTTTAATCTGCGTTTAAACAGCGTAAAACAGCATAAAAACGACGAAATTTATTGGTTCGACTTTTATTAATATTGCGCTCATTTGAACGATTTCAACGATCTAAAATGCTTGAAAATGTGCTTTTATTTTAGCAAAACAGCACGTTTTGCTTTAACCCGCGTTTTACGTGTAAAACAGCATAAAACGACGAAATTTTGCCATTCGCTTTATTAATACGTTTCTTTTATTTGAACGATTTCCCAACGATCTAAAAATGCTTGAAAATGCTTATTTGTGCTAAAAACAGCACCGCTTTTGAGCTTTAATCTGCGTTTTAACGCGTAAAATGCGCGGCTAAAAATGACGGAATCTTTTATTATTCGTTTTTACTTACTATTGCTTCTATCGGAACGATTTCAACGATCTAAAAATGCTTGAAAATGCTTATCGAAGCAAAACAGCACGTTTTGAGCTTTAATCTGCGTTTTAACGCGTAAAACAGCATAAAACGACGAATTTTTATTCGTTTTATTAATATTGCGTCTATTTGAACGATTTCAACGATCTAAAATGGAAAATGCTTTATTTTGTAGCAAAAACAGCACGTTTGAGCTTTAATCAAAGGCTTTTAACGCGTAAACAGCATAAAAAACGACGAAATTTCTTTAGGCTATTTGTTTTTATTAATATTGCGGCCTATTTGGAACGATTTCAACGATCTAAAAAATGCTTGAAAAATGCTTATTTTAAGCAAACAGCACGTTTTGAGCCTTAATCTGCGTTTTAACGCGTAAAAACAGCATAAAAACGACGGAATTTTTATTATTCGCTTTTTATTACTAATATTGTTTCTATTTGAACGATTTCAAACGGGATCTAAAATGCTTGAAAATGCTTATTTTAGCAAACAGCATGTTTTATTTTAATCTGCGTTTTAACGCGTAAAACAGCAGCATAAAACGACGAATTTTTTATTATTCGTTTTTATTATTGATTCTATTTCCTAAACGATTTCACCATCTAAAATGCTGAAAATGCGACGAAGCAAAACAACAGCACGTTTTGAGTTTTTAATCTGCGCTCTTTAACGCGTAAAACAGCATAAAACGACGAATTTTTTATTCGTTTTTATTAATATTGCGTCTATTTGAACGTGATTTCAACGATCTGTAAAAATGCTTGAAAATGCTTATTTTAGCAAAACAGCACGTTTTGAGTTTTTAATCGCGTTTCTAACGCGTAAAACAGCATAAAATGACGTGAATTTTTATTATTCATTTTTATTAATATTGCTTCTATTTAAACGATTTCAACGATCTAAAATGCTTGAAAATGCTTATTTTGTAGCAAAACAGCATGTTTTTGAGTTTTAATCTGCGTTTTAACGCGTAAAACAGCATAAAACGACGACTTTTTATTATTCGTTTTTATTAATATTGCTTCTATTTGAACGACTTCAACGATTTAAAAGCTTCTTGAAATGCTTATTATTTTAGCAAAAACAGCACGATTTGAGTTTTAATCTGCGTTTTAACGCGTAAAACAGCATAAAAACGACGAAATTTTTGGCTATTCGTTTTGGCTAATATTGCGTCTATTTTGAACGATTTCAACGATCTAAAAATGCTTGAAAATGCGTATTTTAGCAAAACAGCACGTTTTGAGCTTTATCTGCGTTTTAACGCGTAAAACAGCATAAAACGACGAAATTTTTATTATTCTTTTTTATTTTGTATTGCGTCTATTTGAAATGATTTCAACGATCTAAAATGCTTGAAAATGCTTTATTTTAGCAAAACAGCACGTTTTGAGCTTTTAATCTGCGTTTTAACGCGTAAAACAGCATAAAAACGACGAATTTTTTATTATTCGTTTTTATTAATATTGCTTCTATTTGAACGATTTCCAACGACTCAAAATGCTTGAAAATGCTATTTTAGCAAAACAGCATGTTTTGAGCTTTAATCTGCGTTTTAACGCGTAAAACAGCATAAAACGACGAATTTTTTTATTATTCGTTTTTGCCATTATTGCTTCTATTTGGAACGATTTCCCAGCATCTAAAATGCTTGAAAATGCTTATTTTAGCAAAAATGTTAATGTTTTGAGTCTTTAATCTGCGTTTTAACGCGTAAACAGCATAAAACGACGAAATTTTATTATTCGTTTTTATTAATATTGCGTCTTACTTGAAACGATTTCAAACGATCTAAAATGCTTGAAAGTGTTTCTTATTTTAGCAAAACAGCACGTTTTGAGCTTTAATCTGCGTTTTAACGCGTAAAAACAAAAGCATAAAATGACGAATTTTTTATTATTCGTTTTTATTAATATTGCTTCTATTTGAACGATTTCAACGATCTAAAATGCTTGAAAATGCTTATTTTGTAGCAAAACAGCACGTTTTGAGCTTTTAATCTGCGCGTTTTAACGCGTAAAACAGCAAACACGAAATTTTTATTATTCGTTTTTTATTAATTACTGCGGCTCATTTTAAAACACCAGATCTAAAATGCTTGAAATGCTTTACTAGCAAAACAGCACGTTTTGAGCTTTAACTGCGTTTTAACGTAAAAACAGCATAAAAACTCACGTAGCCATACTGTTTTTATTAATATTGCTTCTATTTAACGATTTCAACGATCTAAAAATGTACGCTTGAAAATGCTTTATTTTAGCAAAACAGCACGTTTTTGAGCTTTAATCTTTCGCGTTTTTAACGCGTGTAAAACAGCATAAAACGACGAATTTTTTATTATTCGTTTTTATTAATATTGCTTCTATTTGAACGATCACTACCCAAAATGCTTCTGAAAAATGCTTATTTTAACAAAACAGCGCTAATGTTTTGAGCTTTAATCTGCGTTTTAACGCGTAAAACAGCATAAAAACGACGAATTTTTATTATTCGTTTTATTAATATTGCGTCTATTTGAACGATTTCAACGATCTAAAATACTTGAAAATGCTTATTTTAGCAAACAGCACGTTTTTGAGTTTAATCAGCGTTTTAACGCGTAAAACAGCATAAAAACGATTTGTTTCGCTTACTTTGTTTTCGGCTAATATTGGTGTCTATTTGAAACGATTTCAACGATCTAAAATGCTTGAAAATGCTTTAATATTTTAGCAAACAGCACGTATTGAGCCTTTAATCTGCGTTTTAACGCGTAAAACAGCATAAAAACGACGAATTTTTATTATCTGTTTTTATTAATATTGCTTCTGATTTGAACGATTTCAACGATCTTAAAAATGCTTGAAAAATGCTTATTTTAGCAAAACAGCACGTTTTGAGCTTTAATCTGCGTTTTAACGCGCAAAAACATCATAAAAACGACGAAATTTTTATTATCTTTCGCTTTTATTAATATTGTTTCTATTTGAACGATTTCAACGATCTAAAATGCTTTAAAAATGCTTTTAATTTTTAGCAAAACAGCATGTTTTGAGCTTAATCTGCGTTTTAACGCGTAAAACAGCATAAAAAACGACGAATTTTTATTATTCGTTTTTATTAATATTGCTTCTATTTGAAAACGATTTCAAACGATCTGTCGTTGAAAAATGCTTATTTTAGCAAAACAGCACGTTTTGAGCTTTAATCTGCGTTTTAACGTAAAACAGCATAAAAACGACGAAATTTTTATTATTCGTTTTTGTTAATATTGCGTCTATTTGAACGATTTCCAACGATCTAAAAATGCTTGAAAATGCTTTATTTTAGCAAAACAGCACGTTTTGAGTTTCTTTAATCTGCGTTTTAACGCGTAAAAACAGCATAAAAAATGACGAATTTTTTATTATTCGTTTTATTAATATTGCGTCTATTTGAATCGACTTTAAATTATCTAAAAATACTTGAAAATAAAAGCTTATTTCAGCAAAAACAGAAAATGTTTTGAGTTTAATCAGCGTTTTAACGCGCAAAACAGCATAAAAACGACGAAATTTTTATTATTTGTTTTTATTAATATTAAGTGTCTATTTTGAACGATTTCAACGATCTAAAATGCTTGAAAATGCTTATTTTAGCAAAACAGCACGTTTTGAGCCTTAATCTGCGTTTTAACGCGTACCAGCATAAAACGATGCTCAAATCTTTTATTATTCGTTTTTATTAATATTACTTCTATTTGAACGATTTCAACGATCTAAAATGTTTGAAAATGCTTATTTTAGCAAAACAGCACGTTTTGAGCTTTTAACTGCTTTAACGCGTAAAAACATCATAAAACGACGAAATATTATTCGCTTTTTATTAATATTGCTTCTATTTGAACGATTTCAACGATCTAAAAATGCTTGAAAAATGCTTATTTTAGCAAAACAGCATGTTTTGAGTTTTAATCTGCGTTTTAACGCGTAAAACAGCATAAAACGACGCAGTTCTTTTTTATTATTCGTTTTATTAATATTGCTTCTATTTGAATGATTTCAACGATCTAAATGCTTGAAAATGCTTATTTTAGCAAAACAGCACGTTTTGAGTTTTAATCTGCGTTTTAACGCTAAACAGCATAAAACGACGAAATTTTTATTATTCGTTTTTGTTAATATTGCGTCTATTTTTGAACGATTTCAACGATCTAAAAATTTTGAAAAATGCTTATTTTAGCAAAAACAGCACGTTTTGAGCTTTAATCTGCGTTTTAACGCGTAAAACAGCACATAAAAAATGACGGAATTTTATTATTCGTTTTTATTAATAATATTGTTTCATTTGAACGATTTCAACGATCTAAAAATGCTTGAAAAATGGGCTTATTTTAGCAAAACAGCACGTTTTGAGCCATTCCCGCGTTTTAACGCGTAAAACAGCATAAAAAACGTGACGAAATTTCTTTTATTATTCGTTTTTAATAATATTGCGTCTATTTCTGAACGATTTCAACGATCTAAAATGCTTGAAAATGCTTATTTTGTCAGCACGTTTTGAGCTTTATCGCCTTTAACGCGTAAAAACAGCATAAAAAACGACGAAATTTTTATTATTCGTTTTTTATTTTATTGCGTCTATTTGAACGATTTCGACGATCTAAAATGTTTGAAAATGGCCATTTTGTATGCTTAAAAACAGAACGTTTTGAGTTTTAATCTGCGTTTTAACGCGGGTAAAACAGCATAAAAAACGATCACAGCCCTGTAATATTCGCCTTTTTATTTACTATCGCGTCTACCGAACCCACTTCAACGATCTAAAATGCTTTGAAAAATGCTTTATTTTAGCAAAAATGTTAATGTTTGAGCTTTAATCTGCGTTTTAATCGCAGCAGTACAAAATGACGAATTTTTTTATTATTCGTTTTTATTAATATTGCTTCTATTTTGAACGATTTCAACGACCAAATGCCGGAAAATGCTATTTCGGAAAACGCTACGTTTTGAGTTTAATCTGCGTTTTAAAAAACAAAACGACGAAATTTTTATTATTCGTGCCAATATTGTTCATTTGAACGATTTCAACGATCTAAAATGCTTTGCAATGCTTATTTTAGCAAAACAGCACGTTTTGAGCTTTTAATCTGCGTTTTAACGTGTAAAACAGCATAAAAACGACGAAATTTTTATTATTCGTTTTTATTAATATTGCTTCTATTTGAACGATTTCAACGATCTAAAATGCTTGAAAAATGCTTATTTTAGCAAAACAGCACGTTTTGAGCTTTAATCTGCGTTTTAACGCGTAAAACAGCATAAAACGACGAATTTTTTATTATTCGTTTTTATTAATATTGCTTCTATTTGGAACGATTTCAAATCGATCTAAAAATGCTTGAAAATGTGCTTATTTTAACAAAACAGCACGTTTTGAGCTTTAATCTGCGTTTTAACGTAAGTGCAAAACAGCAAAAAACATGAATTTTTATTATTCGTTTTGGCTAATATTGCGTCTTATTTTTGAACGATTTCAACGTATTCCTAAAATAATTTGAAAATGTTTATTTTAGCAAAACAGCACGTTTTGAGCTTTAATCAGCGTTTTAACGCGTAAAACAGCATAAAACGTAATGAAGAAATTTTATTATTTGTTTTGTCAATATTGCGTCTATTTGAACGATTTCAACGATCTAAAATGCTTGAAAATGCTTATTTTAGCAAAACAGCATCGTTTTGAGCCTTAATCTGCGTTTTAACGCGTAAAACAGCATAAAAATGACGAATTTTTTATTATTCGTTTTTATTAATATTGCTTCTATTTGAACGATTTCCCAACGTGATCTAAAAATGCTTGAAAATGTTTATTTCGTGCGGCAACAGCACGTTTTGAGCTTTAATCTGCAAACCAACCGGCTAATATTGTTTCTATTTGAACGTGGGGATTTCAACGATCGTACCGCTTGAAAATGCTTATTTTGCTAAAACAGCATGTTTTGAGTTTTAACGTGCTTCTAAAACAGCATAAAAATTCACGAATTTTTATTATTCGTTTTTATTAATATTGCTTCTATTTGAACGATTTCACAACCATCTAAAATGCTTGAAAATGCTTATTTTAGCAAAACAGTTAATGTTTTGAGCTTTAATCTGCGTTTTAACGTGCAAAAAAAATGTTATGCCCACTAAATTTTATTATTCGTTTTTGTTAATATTGCGTCTATTTGAAACGATTTCAACGACCTGTTTTTCGTTTTTATTTCCAGCAAAACAGCACGTTTTGAGCTTTAATCTGCGTTTTAACGCGTAAAACAGCATAAAAATGACGAATTTTTTTTATTATTCGTTTTTATTAATATTGCGTCTATTTGAACGATTTCAACGATCGCAAATACTTGAAAATGCTTAGTTTGAAGTAAAACAGCACGTTTTGAGTTTTAATCTGCGTTTTAACAGCATAAAAACGACATATTTTGCCATTTGTTTTTATTAATATTGCGTCTATTTGAACGATTTCAACGATCTAAAATGCTTGAAAATGCTTTATTTTAGCAAAACAGCACGTTTTGAGTTCTAATCTGCGTTTTAACGCGTAAAAACAGCATAAAAACACTTAACAATTTTTTATTATTCGTTTTTATTAATATTGCTTCTATTTTTGAACGATTTCAACGATCTAAAATGCTTGAAAATGCTTATTTTAAAGCAAAACAGCACGTTTTGAGCTTTAATCTGCGCGTTTTAACGCGTAAAACATCATAAAAACGTGACGAAATTTTTATTATTCGCTTTTTTATTAATATTGGTTTCTATTTGAACGATTTCAACGATCTAAAAATGCTTTCTGGATTTTAGCAAAACAGCATGTTTTGAGCTTTTAATCTGCGTTTTCGCGTAAAACAGCATAAAACGACGAATTTTTATTATTCGTTTTTATTAATATTGCTTCTACTTAAATGATTTCCAACGTACCCAAAATGCTTGAAAAATGTGTTTTTAGTTTTAGAAGCAAAACAGCACGTTTTGAGCTTTAATCTGCGTTTTAACGCGTAAACAGCATAAAAACGACGAAATTCTTTATTGCCTGCTTTTGTTAATATTGCGTCTATTTGAACGATTTCAACTATCTAAAATGCTTTGAAAATGCTTTATTTTAGCAAAATGTTAATGTTTTGAGTTTTAATCTGCGTTTTAACGCGTAAAAACAGCATAAAATGACGAATTTTTATTATTCGTTTTATTACTAATATTGCTTCTATTTGAACGATTTCACGACGATAGATTTATAAAAAACGACGAAATTCTTTTTATTATTCGTTTTTATTTTATTGCGTCTATTTGAACGATTTCGGACGATCTAAAATGTTTGCGCTTGGTTTTAGCAAAACAGAACGTTTGAATTTTAATCTGTTTAACGCGTAAAAACAGCATAAAACGTACCTTTTGGCCATTCGTTTTTATTAATATTGTGTCTATTTGAACGATTTCAACGATCTAAAATGCTTGAAAATGCATTTTGTGCCGCGTCGTTTTGAGTTTTAATCTGCGTTTTAACGCGTAAACAGCAAAAACGATGAATTTTTTATTATTCGTTCTTTTTATTAATATTGCTTCTGTATTTCGAACGTGATTTCAACGATCTAAAAATGCGTTTTGAAAATGCGTTTCATGTGAGTATTTTAGCAAAAACAGCACGTTTTGAGTTTTAATCTGCGTTTTAACGCGTAAAACAGCATGCTAAAAACGACGAATTTTTTATTATTCGTTTTTATTAATATTGCTGCGTCTATTTGAACGATTTCAACGATCTAAATGCTTTGAAAATGTTTATTTTAGCAAAGCCAGCACGTTTTGAGTTTTAATCAGCGCTTCTTAACGCGCAAAAACAAGCATGCCCGGCTGTGCTCTTGCTGCTGGTTTTTATTAATATTGCGTCTATTTGAACGATTTCAACGATCTAAAAATGCTTCTGAAAATGCTTATTTTAGCAAAACAGCACGTTTTGAGCTTTATTCGCGTTTTAACGCGTAAAACAGCATAAAAACGACGCGAATTATAATTCGTTTTTATTTTATTGCGTCTTATTTGAACGATTTCCCAACGATCTAAAAAAGCTTGAAAATGCTTATTTTAGCAAAACAGCACGTTTTGAGCTTTAATCTGCGTTTTAAAGCAAAACAGCACAAAACGACGAATTTTTTATTATTCGTTTTTATTAATATTGTTTCTATTTGAACGATTTCGCAACGCCGATTTGTACGCTTGAAAATGCTTTTTTCTTATTCTTTTAGCAAAACAGCACGATTTGAGTTTTAATCTGCGTTTTAACGCGTAAAACAAAGCATAAAACCACGAAATTTTTATTATTCGTTTTTATTAAATACGCGTCTATTTGAACGGCGACTTCAAACGATCTAAAAATGCTGTTTCGAAGCAAAACAGCACGTTTTGAGCTTTAATCTGCGTTTTAACGCGAAAAAAGCTAAAAACACAAATTTTTATTTTTTTTTTTATTAATATTCCCCCCCATTTGAACGATTTCAACGATCTAAAATGCTTGAAAATGTTTATTTTAGAAAAACAGCACGTTTTGAGTTTTTATCTGCGTTTTAACGCGTAAAACAGCTTTAAAAAACGAAAAAAAATTTTTATTATTCGTTTTTTTTTTTTTTATTGCGTCTATTTAAAACGATTTCAACGATCAAAAAATGCTTGAAAATGCTTTTTTTAAAAGCAAAACAGCACGTTTTGAGTTTTAATCTGCGTTTTAACGCAAAAACAGCATAAAAAGGGACAAATTTTTTTATTATTCGTTTTTATTAATATTGCTTCATTTAAACCCGATTTAAAGGGATTAAAAATGCTTAAAATGCTTTTTTTAAAGCAAAACAGTTTTGAGTTTTAATCTGCGTTTTAAGGGGAAAAACGAAAAACCACGAAATTTTTATTATTCGTTTTATTAATATTCCCCCCCATTTGAACGTTTAAAACATTAAAAAAATGTTTGAAAAACCCATTTTTAGAAAAAACAGCACGTTTTATTTTAATCTGCGTTTTAACGCGTAAAACAGCAAAAAAAACAACGAAATTTTTTTTTTTTTTTTTTAAAAGGCCTTTTTTAAAAGGGGATTTAAAAGATCTAAAATGCTTAAAAATGTTTATTTTAGAAAAAACAGCACGTTTTGAGTTTTTAATCTGCGTTTTAACGGGGTAAAACAGCAAAAAAACGACAAATTTTTTTTATTATTTTTTTTAAATATTTTTTTTTTGGGAACGATTTCAAAAAAATTTTGTGCTTATTTTAGCAAAAAAAAAGCACGTTTTGAGTTTTTAACGCGTTTAACGCAAAACCCGGTAAAAAAGGACAAATTTTTTTATTATTCGTTTTTATTAATATTGCGTCTATTTGAACGTTTTCCCCAACGATCTAAAATACTTCAAAATGCTTATTTTAGAAAAAACAGCACGTTTTGAGTTTTAACGCGTTTTAACCCCGGGGGGAAAAAAAAACCAAATTTTTATTATTTTTTTTTATTAATATTGCGTCTATTTGAACGATTTCAACGATCTAAAATGCTTGAAAATGCTTTTATTTTAGAAAAACCCGCCGTTTTGAGTTTTTAACTGCGTTTTAACGCGAAAAACCCAAAGCATAAAAAAAAAAGGGAGGGAAATTTTTATTATTCTTTTTTTTAATATTGTTTCAATTTGAACGATTTCAACGATCAAAAAATGCTTGAAAATGCTTATTTTAGAAAAACAGCACTTTTTTGTTTTTTAATCTGCGTTTTAACGCGAAAAACAGCATAAAAACGACAAAATTTTTTATTATTTTTTTTTATTAATATTGCGTCTTTTTTGAACGATTTCAACGTTTAAAAAAATTTTTTGAAAATGCATTTTAGCAAAAAAAGACTTTTTGAGTTTTAATCTGCGTTTTAACGCGAAAACAGCACAAAAAACGACGAAATTTTTATTATTCGTTTTTTTTTTTATTGCGTCTTTTGAACGAATTTCAACGATCAAAAATTTTTTGGAAAAAGCTTTTTTTTAGCAAAACAGCACGTTTTGATTTTTAATCTGCTTTCTTAACGCGA
>NW_027046483.1:0-24607 GCF_025399875.1 Dalotia coriaria | reverse complement strand
GGCAATATTAAAAAAAACGAATAATAAAAACTTCGTCTTTTTTTATGCTGTTTTAGCGAAAACGCAGATTAAAGCAAAACGTGCTGTTTTGCTAAAATAATCATTTTCAAGCTTTTTTAGATCTTTGGGAAATCGTTCAAATAGAAGAATTTTTAAAAAAAACGAATAATAAAAATTCGTCGTTTTATGTTGTTTTACGCTTTAAAAACGCAGATTAAACTAAAAACGTGTTTGTTTTGCTTAAAAAAAAGCATTTTCAAGCATTTTAGGTCATTGAAATGTTCAAATAGACGCAATATTAAAAAAAACGAATAAAAAAAATTTCCCGTCGTTTTTTTTCTTTTTACGCGTTAAAAGGGCAGATTCCCTAAAAACGTGCTGTTTTTTGTAAAATAAGCATTTTCAAGCATTTTAGATCGTTGAAACCCCGTTCAAATGAAGCAATATTAAAAAAAAACGAATAAAAAATTTCGTCTTTTTTATGCTGTTTTCGCTTTAAAAACGCAGATTAAAACTAAAAAACGGCTGTTTTGCTAAAATAAGCATTTTCAAGCTTTTTAGATCGTTGAAATCGTTCAAATAGACGAAATTTAAAAAAAACGAATAAAAAAAATTGTCTTTTTTGCTGTTTTACGCTTTAAAAAACGCAGTTTAAAAAGCTAAAAACGTGTTTTTTAAAATGGCATTTTCAAGCTTTTTTAGACGTTGAAATCGCAAATAAAAGCAAATTAAAAAAAACGAATAAAAAAAAAATTCGGAATGCTGTTTTCGCGTTAAAACGAGATTAAAAAAAAAAAACGTGCTGTTTGCTAAAATAAGCATTTTCAAGCTTTTTTAGATCGTTGAAATCTTTCAAATGGGCCAATATTAATAAAAACGAATAATAAAAATTCGTCGTTTTATGCTGTTTTAGGGGTTAAAACGCAGTTTAAAAACTAAAAAAACGTGCTGTTTGGGCTAAAATAAGCTTTTTCCCGGAAAATTTTAGATCTTTGGGAAATCGTTCAAATAGAAGTATTAAAAAAAAGGGGAAAAATTTAAAAATTTGTCTTTTTTTATGCTGTTTTACGCGTTAAAACGGATTAAAGCTAAAAACGTGCTTTTTTGTTTAAAAATAAGATTTTCAAGCATTTTAGATCGTTGAAATCGTTCAAATAGAAACAAAAATTAAAAAACGAAAAAAAAAAAATTGCTTTTTAAAAGCTGTTTTCGCGTTAAAACGCGTTGGTTTCAAAACCCGTTTTGCTAAAATAAGCATTTTGGCATTTTTGATCGTTAAAAATGGGTTCAAATAGACGCAATATTAAAAAAAACGAATAAAAAAAATTTTTCCCGTCTTTTTATACTTTTTTTACGCGTTAAAACGCAGAAAAAAAGCTAAAAACGTGTTTTTGCTAAAAAAACATTTTCATGCATTTTAGATCTTTTAAAATGGTTCAAATAAAAATATTAAAAAAAAACGAATAAAAAAAATTCGTCTTTTTTATGTTGTTTTAGGGTTAAAACGCAGATTAAAGCTAAAAACGTGCTGTTTTGCTAAAATAAAGATTTTAAAAATTTTTTTAGATCGTTGAAACCCGTTCAAATAACGCAATATTAAAAAAAAACGAATAATAAAAATTTCGTCTTTTTTATTTTGTTTTACGCGTTAAAACGCGGGTTTAAAAACCCTCAAAACGTGCTGTTTTGTTTAAAATAAGTTTTTTCAAGCATTTTAGATCTTTGGGAAACCGTTCAAATAGAATCAATATTAAAAAAAACGAATAATAAAAATTTCGTCGTTTTATGTTGTTTTGGCGTTAAAATGCAGATTAAAGCTCAAAACGTGCTGTTTTGCTAAAATAAGCATATTCAAGCATTTTAGATCATTGAAATCGTTTAAATAGAAGCAATTAATAAAAAACGAATAATAAAAAATTCGTCATTTTATGTTATGCTTTACGCGTTAAAACGCAGATTAAATTTCAAAAACGTGCTGTTTTGCTGTACCGGCATTTTCGCTATCAGATCGTTGAAATCGTTCAAATAGACGTGCAATATTATCAAAACGAATAATAAAATTTCGTCGTTTTATGCTGTTTTACGCGTTAAAACGCAGAATAAAGCTCAAAACGTGCTGTTTTGCTAAAATAAAGTACTTTCAAGCATTTTAGATCGTTGAAATCGTTCAAATAGACGCAATATTAATAAAAAAACGAATAATAAAAAATTCGTCGTTTTATGTTGTTTTACGCGTTAAAACGCAGGATTAAAGCTCAAACGCTGTTTTGCTAAAATAAGCATTTTCAAGCATTTTAGATCACCGTTGAAATCGTTCAAATAGAAGCAATATTAATAAAAACGAATAATAAAAAATTCGTCGTTTTATGTTGCTTTACGCGTTAAACGCAGATTAAAGCTCAAACGTGTTGTTTTGCTAAAATAAGCATTTTCAAGCATTTTAGATCGTTGAAATCGTTCAAATAGACGTGCAATATTAATAAAAACGAATAATAAAAATTTCTGTCGTTTTTATGTTGCTTTTACGCGTTAAAACGTAGAATAAAGCTCAAACGTGCTGTGTTTTGCTAAAATAAGCATTTTCAAGCATTTTAGATCAAGCTGAAATCGTTCAAATAGAAGCTAATATTAATAAAACGAATAATAAAAAATTGTCGTTTTATGTTGCTCTTACGTTAAAACGCAGATTAAAAGCTCAAAACGTGCTGTTTTGCTAAAATAAGCATTTTCAAGTACTTTTAGATCGTTGAAATTGTTCAAATAGACGCAATATTACTTAAAAACGAATAATAAAAATTCGTCGTTTTATGTTGTTTTACGCGTTAAAACGCAGATTGCAAACTCAGTGCGTTGTTTTGCTAAAATGTAAGCATTTTCAAGCATTTTAGATCGTTGAAACGTTCAAATAGACGTAATATTAATAAAAACGAATAATAAAATTTCCGTCGTTTTATGTTGTTTTACGCGTTAAAACGCAGATTAAAGCTCAACACGTGCTGTTTTGCTAAAATAAGCATTTTCAAGCATTTTAGATCGTTGGAAATCGTTCAAATCGAAGCAATATTAAAAAAACAATAAATAAAAATCTGTCGCTTTTATGCTGTTTTACGCGTTTAAAACGTAGTAGATTAAAAGCTCAAAACGTGCTGTTTTGCTAAAATAAGCATTTTCAAGCATTTTAGATCGTTGAAATCGTTCGAATAGACGTTAATAAAATAAAAACGTAAATAATAAAAATTTTGTCGTTTTATGCTGTTTTACGCGTTAAAACAAAGAATGAAATTCGCAAACGCTGTTTTGCTAAAATAAGCATTTTCAAGCATTTTAGATCGTAGAAACGTTCAAATAGACGCGCAATATTAATAAAAAACGAATAATAAAAAAATTCGTCGTTTTTATGCTGTTTTACGCGTTAAAACGCAGATTAAAAGCTCAAAACGTGCTGTTTTGCTAAAAATAAGCATTTTCAAGCATTCTAGATCGTGTTGAAATCGTTCAAATAGACGTGCAATATTAATAAAAAACGAATAATAAAAATTCGTCGTTTTATGCTGTTTACGTTAAAACGCAGATTACAGCTCAAAACGTGCTGTTTTGCTAAAATAAGCATTTTCAAGCATTTTAGATCGCTGAAAATCGTTCAAATAGAAGCAATATTAATAAAAACGAATAATAAAAATTTTGTCGTTTCATGTGCTGTTTTACGCATTTAAACGCAGATTAAAGCTCAAAACGTGCTGTTTCGCTAAAATAAGCATTTTCAAGCATTTTAGATCGTTGAAATCGTTTAAATAGAAGCAATATTAATAAAAAAAACGAATAATACAAAAATTCGTCATTTTTATGTTGTTTTACGCGTTCAAACGCGAGATTAAAGCTCAAAACGCTGTTTTGCTAAAATAAGCATTTTCAAGCATTTTGGTCGTTGAAATGTTCAAATAGACGCAATATTTATAAAACGAATAATAAAATTTCGCGTTTTAATGCTGTTTTACGCGTTAAAACGCGAAAAAGCTCAAACGGTGTTTTGCTAAAATGACATTTTGCTTTTTTAGATCGTTGAAACGCAAATAGAAACAATATTAAAAAAAACGAATAATAAAAATTGTCGTTTTTAGTTTTTTACGCGTTAAAACGCAGATTAAACTAAAAACGTGCGTTTTGCTAAAAAAGTTTTTCAAGCTTTTGACGTGAAATCGTTCAAATAGACGCATTATTAATAAAAACGAAAAAAAAATTTCGCTTTTTTATTTTTTTACGCTTTAAAAACGAGATTAAAGCTCAAACGTGCTGTTTTGCTAAAATAAGCATTTTCAAGCATTTTGCGTCGTTGGAAATCCCGTTCAAATAGACGCAATATTTACGCAAAGCGACAAAAGAATTTAAAGTCGTTTTAATGCTGTTTACGCGTTAAAACGCAGAATAAACTCAAAACGTGCTGTTTTGCTTTAAAATGAAGCATTTTCGGCATTTTAGATGCGTTGAAATCGTTCAAATAGAAACAATATTAATAAAAACGAAGATAATAAAAAATTTAAAATGCGTTTTTTATGCTTTTGTTTTACGCGCGTTAAAACGCAGATTAAAGCTTTCAAAACGCGTGCTGTTTTGCGCTGAAATAAAAGCATTTTCAAAGCATTTATAGATCGTTGAAATCACCGTTCAAATAGACGCATTATTAATAAAACGAATAGCAAAACTTCGTCGTTTTTATGCTGTTTTACGCGCGTTAAAACGCAGATTAAAGATCAAAACGTGCTGTTTTGCTAAAATAATCATTTTCAGAAGCATTTTAGATCGTTGTAATCGTTCAAAAAATAGAAGCAGTATTAATAAAAACGGAATAGCAGAATTCGTCGTTTTTATGCTGTTTTTACGCGTTAAAGCGCAGATTAAAGCTCAAACGTGCTGTTTTGCTTTAAAATAAGCATTTTCAAGCATTTTTAGATCGTTGAAATCGTTCCAAATAGAAGCAGTAATTAAAACGAATAATAAAAATTCGTCGTTTTTGTGCTGTTATTTTACTGCCGTTAAAACGCAGATTAAGCTCAAAACGTGCTGTTTTGCTAAAATAAAAGCATTTTCAAGCATTTTTAGATCGTTGAAATCGTTCAAATAGACGCAATAAAATAAAAACGAAAATAAAAATTTCGTCGTTTTTATGCTGTTTTACGCGTTAAAGCGCAGAATAAGCTCAAAACGTTGCTGTTTTAACAAAATAAAGCATTTTCAGAAGCATTTTAGATCACGTTGAAATCGTTCGATAGACGCAATATTAATAAAGAGCGAATAATAAAAATTTCGTCGTTTTTATGCTGTTTACGCGTTAAAACGCAGATTAAAACTCAAAACGTGCTGTTTTGCTAAAATAAGCATTTCGAAAAGCATTTTGAAGTCGTTGAAATCGTTCAAAATGAAGCAATATTAATAAAACGAATATTAAAATCGTCGTTTTTATGCTGTTTTACGCGTTAAAACGCAGATTAAAACAAAACGTGCTGGTTTTGCTTTAAAATAAGCATTTTCAAGAAGCATTTTAGATCGTTGAAATCACGTTCAAATGAGCCGCAATATTAATAAAACGAATAATAAAAATTCGTCGTTTTTATGCTGTTTTACGCCAAAACGCAGATTAAAAACTCAAAACGATGCTGTTTGCTAAAATAAGCATTTTCAAGCATTTTAGATCGTTGAAATCCCGTTCAAATAGAAGCAATATTAATAAAAACGAATAATAAAATTTCGTCGTTTTTTATGCTGTTTACGCGTTAAAACGCAGATTAAAACTCAAAACGTGCTGTTTTTGCTTTAAAATAAGCATTTTCAAGCATTTTAGATCGTTGAGATCGTTTAAATAGAAGCAATATTAATAAAAACGAATAATAAAAATTCGTCATTTTTATGTGCTGTTTTACGCGTTAAAACGCAGATTAAAGCTCAAAACGTGCCATTTTGCTAAAATAAGCATTTTCAAGCATTTTAGATCGTTGAATTCACGTTCAAATAGACGCAATATTAATAAAAACGAATAATAAAAATTTCGTTGTTTTTATGCTGTTTGCAGCGTTAAAACGCAGAATAAAGCTCAAAACGTGTGTTTTGCTAAAATAAGCATTTTTCAAGCATTTTAGATCGTTGAAATCGTTCAAATAGAAGCAATATTAATAAAACGAATAATAAAAAAAATTTAAAGTCGTTTTATGCTGTTATACGCGTTAAAGCGAAGATTAAAGCTCAAAAGCGTGCTGTTTTGCTTTAAAATAAAAGCGTTTTCCAGCATTTTTAGATCGTTGCCGAAATCACGTTCATCAGGACGCAATATTAATAAAACGAATAATAAAAAAAAATCGTCGTTTTATGCTTTTGACACGCGTTCCAAATGCAGATTAAAGCTCAAAACGACGCTGTTTTGCTAAAATAAAAGCATTTCCGGCATTTTACATCGTTAAAATCGTTCCAAATAAACAATATTAATAAAAACGAATAGCCAAAAAATTCGTCGTTTTTATGCCATTTTACGCGTTAAAACGCAGATTAAAGCGCTCAAAACATTTGTGCTGTTTTGCTTTAAAATAAGCATTCAAGCATTTTGGAGTGTTGAAATCGTTCAAAATAGAGCAATATTGACAAAAACGAATAATAAAAATTCGTCGTTTTTATGCTGTTTTTGCGCGTTAAACGCAGATTAAAGCTCAAAACGTGCTGTTTTTGCTAAAATAAGCATTTTCAAGCATTTTAGATCGTTGAAATCACGTTCAGAAATAGACGCAATATTAGCCAAAAACGAATAATAAAATTTCGTCACGTTTTTATGCTGTTTTTACGCGTTAAAACGCGGATTAAAAGCTCAAAACGTGCTGTTTTAGCACAAATAAGCATTTTCAAGCATTTTTCCAGATCGTTGAAATCACGTTCAAATAGAAGCAATAGTAATAAAAACGAATAATAAAAATTCGTCGTTTTTTTTTATGCTGTTTACGCGTTAAAACGCAGATTAAAGCTCAAAACATGCTGTTTTGCTTCAAAGTAAACATTTTCAAGCACATTTTAGATCGTTGAAATCGTTCAAATAGACGCCAATAAAATAAAACGAAGATAATAAAATTTCGTCACGTTTTTATGCTGTTTTACGCGTTAAAACGCAGATTAAAAGCTCAAAACGTGCTGTTTGCTAAAATAAGCTTTCAGAAGCATTTTTAGATCGTTAAAAATCTTTCAAATAGAAGCAATATTAATAAAACGAATAATAAAAATTCGTCGTTTTATGCTGTTTACGCGTTAAAACTGGGTAAAGCTAAAACGTAACATTTTAGCTAAAATAGCATTTTCAAGCATTTTAGATCGTTGAAATCACGTTCAAATACGGCAATAATGGCAAAAACGAATAATAAAATTTTCACGTCGTTTTATGCTGTTTTACGCGTTAAAACGCAGATTAAAGCTCAAAACGTGCTGTTTTTGCTAAAATAAAAAGCATTTTCAAGCATTTTTAGATCGTTGAAATCGTTCAAAATAGAAGCAATAGTATTAATAAAAACGAATAATAAAAATTCGTCGTTTTTTATGCTGTTTTACGCGTTAAAACGCAGATTAAAGCGCAAAACGTGCTGTTTTGCTAAAATAAGCATTTTCAGCATTTTACAGATCGTTGAAATCGTTCAAATGAGCCGCAATATTAATAAAAACGAATAATAAAAATTTCGTCGTTTTTATGCTGTTTTACGCCACGTTAAAACGCAGAATAAAGCTCAAAACGTGTGTTTTGCTAAAATAAGCATTTTCATGCATTTTAGATGGTTAAAATCGCGTTCAAATAGAAGCAATATTAATAAAAACGAATAATAAAAATTCGTCGTTTTTTACATGCTGTTTTACGCGTTAAAACGCAGATTAAAGCTCAAAAACGTGCTGTTTTGCTTTAAAATAGCATTTTCAAGCATTTTAGATCGTTGAAATCTGAAATGGGCGCGTAGTAATACGCAAAACGAATAAGCCAAAAATTCGTCACGTTTTTATTAGCACCATTTTTACGCGCGTTAAAACGCAGATTAAAGCTCAAAACGTGCTGTTTTTGCTAAAATAAAAGCATTTTCAAGCATTATAGATCGTTGAAATCGTTCAAATAGAAGCAATAATGACAAAACGAATAATAAAAATTCGTCGTTTTTGTAACTGTTTTACGCGTTAAAACGCAGATTAAAGCTCAAAACGTGCTGTTTTGCTAAAAATAAGCATTTTCAAGCATTTTAGATCGTTGAAATCGTTCAAATAGACGCAATAAAATAAAAATAATAAAAATTTTTGTCGTTTTTATGCTGTTTTTTACGCGTTAAAACGCAGAATAAAGCTCAAAACGTGCTGTTTTGCTTTAAAATAAAAAGCATTTTCAAGCACGTACATTTTAGATCGTTGAAATCGTTCAAATAGGCCTGCCAATATTAAAAAACGAATAATAAAATTTCGTCGTTTTTATGCTGTTTACGCGTTAAAACGCAGATTAAAACTCAAAACATTAGCATTTTGGCTGTAATAGCATTTTTTCAAGCATTTTAGATCGTTGAAATCGTTCAAATAGAAGCAATATTAATAAAACAAATAATAAAAAAATTCGTCGTTTTTTATGCTGTTTTGCGCGTTAAAACGCAGATTAAATCAAAACGTGCTGTTTTGCTTTAAAATAAGCATTTTCAAAGCATTTAGATCGTTGAAATCGTTCCAGCGGAAATAGAAGCAATAAAAAACGAATAATAAAAATTCGTCCGTTTTATGCTGTTTTACGCGTTAAAACGCAGATTAAAGAGCTCAAAACGTGATGTTTTTGCTAAAATAAAGCATTTTCAAGCATTTTAAGATCGTTGAAATCGCCGTTCGTTCAAATAGACGCAATAAAATAAAACAGGTGGCAAAATTTCGTCGTTTTTATGCTGTTTACGCGTTAAAACGCAGAATAAAGCCTCAAAACGGTATATTTTGCTAAAATAAACATTTTCAAAGCATTTTAAGATCGTTGGGAAATCGTTCAAATTAGACGCAATATTAATAAAAACAGATAATAAAAATTTCGTCGTTTTATGCTTTGTTTTACGCGTTAAAACGCAGATTAAAGCTCAAAATGTGTGCTGTTTTTGCTAAAGCAAAAGCATTTTCAAGAAGCATTTTTAGATCGTTGGGAAATCGATTTCAAAATGAGAAACGAAGCCAGCTAATAAAAACGAATAATAAAAAATTTCGTCGTTTTTATGCTGTTTTCTGCGTTAAAACGCAGATTAAGCTCAAAACGTGCTGTTTTGCTTCAAAATAAGCATTTTCAAGCATTTTAGATCGTTGAAATCGTTCAAATAGACGCAATATTAATAAAACGAATAATAAAAATTTTCGTCGTTTTATGCTGTTTTACGCGTTAAAACGCTGATTAAAGCTCAAAACGTGCTGTTTTGCTAAAATAAGCATTTTCAAGCATTTTAGATCATTTGAAATCGTTCAAATAGACGCAATATTAATAAAACGAATAATAAAAATTGTCGTTTTATGCTGTTTCTACGCGTTAAAACGCAGATTAAAAGCTCAACACGTGTGCGGTTTTGCTAAAATAAAGCATTTCAAACATTTTAGATCGTTGAAATCGTTCAAATAGAAGCAATATTAATAAAACGAATAATAAAAATTTCGTCGTTTTATGCTGTTTTGCGCGTTAAACGCAGATTAAAGCTCAAAACGATGTACCATTTTGCTAAAATAAGCATTTTTCTAAACATTTTTAGATCGTTGAAATCGTTCAAATAGACGCAATATTAATAAAAACGAATAATAAAAATTTCGTCGTTTTATGCTGTTTTACGCGTTAAAACGCTGATTAAAGCTCAAAACATTGCTGTTTTAGCACAAAATAAGCATTTTCAAGCATTTTAGATCGTTGAAATCGTTCAAATAGACGCAATATTAATAAAAAACGAATAATAAAAAATTGTCGTTTTTTTTAGCCTTGTTTTTGCGTTAAAACGCGAATTTAGAAGCTCAAAACGTGCGGTTTTGCTAAAATGGCATTTTCAAGCATTTTAGATCGTTGAAATCGTTCAAATAGAAGCAATATTAATAAAACGAATAATAAAAAATTCGTCGTTTTTATGCTGTTTTACGCGTTAAAACGCGCAGATTAAAACAAAATATTAACATTTTGCTTTCAAAATAAGCATTTTTCAAGCATTTAGATCGTTGAAATCGTTGGAAATAGAAGCGTATTAATAAAAACGAATAATAAAAAGAATTTCGTCGTTTTTTGTATTGCTGTTTTGCGCGTTAAAGCGCGAGATTAAAGCTCAAAACGTGCTGTTTTGCTAAAATAAAACATTTCAAGCATTTTAGATCGTTGAAATCACGTTCAAATAGACGCAATAATGTGTAAAAACGAATAATAAAATTTCACGTCGTTTTTATGCTGTTTTGCGCGTTAAAACGCTGATTAAAGCTCAAAACGTTAACATTTTTGCTAAAATAAGCATTTTCAAGCATTTTGAATCGTTGAAATCACGTTCAAATAGACGCAATATTAATAAAAACGAATAATAAAAAAAAATTGTCGTTTTATGCTGTTTTACGCGTTAAAGAAGCGATTAAAGAGAAACTCAAAACGTGCGGTTTTTTGCTTCCAAAATAAGCATTTCAAGCATTTTAGATCGTTGAGAATCGTTTGGCCGACGTATTAATAAAACGAATAATAAAAAATTCGTCGTTTTTATGCTGTTTTACGCGTTAAAACGCGAGATTAAAGCTCAAAACGTGCTGTTTTGCTAAAATAAAGCATTTTCAGAAGCATTTTTAGATCGTTGAAATCGTTCAAATAGAAACAATATTAATAAAAACGAATAATAAAAAATTCGTCGTTTTTATGCTGTTTTACGCGTTAAAACGCAGATTAAAGCCAAAACGAGCTGTTTTGCTAAAATAAATGCTTAAGAAATACTGTTTTAGATCGTTGAAATCGTTCAAATAGACACAATATTAATAAAAACGAATAATAAAATTTCGTCACGTTTTTTATGCTGTTTTTGCGTTAAAACGCAGATTAAAGCTCAAATCATTGCTGTTTTGCTTTAAAATAAAAAGCATTTTCAGAAGCATTTTTAGATCGTTGAAATCGTTCAAATAGAAGCAATATTAATAAAAACGAATAATAAAAATTCGTCGTTTTTATGCTGTTTTACGCGTTAAAACGCGAAGATTAAAGCTCAAAACATTAACTGTTTTGCTAAAATAAGCATTTTCAAGCATTTTAGATCGTTGAAATCGTTCAAATAGACGCGAATAAAATAAAAACGAATAATAAAAATTTTGTCGTTTTTATGCTGTTTTACGCGTTAAAACGCAGAATAAAGCTCAAAACGTGCTGTTTTGCTAAAAGTAAAAGCATTTTCAAGCATTTTAGATCGTTGAAATCGTTTCAAATAGACGCAATATTAATAAAAACGAATAATAGAAAATTTAAATCGTTTTTATGCTGTTTGCAGCGTTAAAAGAAACGCAGATTAAAATAAACGTGCTGTTTTGCTAAAATATGCATTTTCAAGCATTTTAGATCGTTAAGGAAATCGTTCAAAATAGACGCAATATTAATAAAAACGAATAATAAAAAGATTCGTCGTTTTTTTTTGTGCTGTTTTTACGCGTTAAAACGCAGATTACAGCTCAAAACATGCTGTTTTTATAAAATAAGCGTTTTCAGAAGCATTTTAGATCGTTGAAATCGTTCAAAATAGACGCAATATTAATAAAAACGAATAATACAAATTTCGTCACGTTTTATGCTGTTTTACGCGTTAAAACGCAGATTAAAAGCTCAAAACGTAGCTGTTTTTGCTAAAATAAGCATTTTCAAGCATTTTTTAGATCGTTGTTGAAATCGTTCCCGGAAATAGACGCAATATTAATAAAACGAATAATAAAAATTCGTCGTTTTTGTAGCATTTTTCACGCGTTAAAACGCAGATTACAGCTCAAAACGTGCTGTTTTGCTAAAATAAGCATTTTCAAGCATTTTAGATCGTTGAAATCAGTACCAAATAGAAACAATAGTAATACAAAACGAATAATAAAAATTTCGTCGTTTTTTACGTAACGTTTACGCGTTAAAACGCAGATTAAAGCTCAAAACGTGCTGCTGTTTTTGCTAAAATAAGTATTTTCAAGCATTTTGGACCGTTGGGAAATCGTTCAAATAGAAGCAATATTAATAAAAACGAATGTAAAATTCGTCGTTTTATGCTGTTTTACGCGTTAAAACGCCAGATTAAAACTCAAAACGTGTGCTGTTTTGCTTCGAAATAAGCATTTTCAAGCATTTTAGATCGTGGAAATCGTTCAAATAGACACCATAATAAAGTAAAACGAATAATAAAAATTTCGTCGTTTTATGCTGTTTTGCGCGTTAAAACGCAGATTAAAAGCTCAAAACGATGCTGTTTTGCTAAAATAAAACATTTTCAAGCATTTTAGATCGTTAGGAAATCGATTTCAAATAAGAAGCAATATTAATAAAACGAATAATAAAAATTAAATCACGTTTTTTATGCTGTTTTACACTTGTTAAAACGCAGATTAAAAGCTCAAAACATGCTGTTTTGCGCTCACAAAATAAGCATTTTCAAGCATTTTAGATCGTTGAAATCGTTTCAAATAGACGCAATATTAATAAAAACTGGAATAATACAAATTTCGTCACGTTTTATGCTGTTTACGCGTTAAAACGCTGATTAAAAGCTCAAAACGTGCTGTTTTGCTAAAATAAGCATTTCCAAGCATTTTAGATCGTTGAAATCGTTCCAAATAGACGCAATATTAGCCAAAACGAATAATAAAAATTTCGTCGTTTTTTATGCTGTTTTTACGCGTTAAAACGCAGATTAAAACTCAAAAACATTAACTGTTTTGCTAAAATAATAAAGGCATTTTCAAAGCATTTTAAGATGCTGAAATCATTCAAATAGAAGCAATATTAATAAAAACGAATAATAAAAATTTAAATCATTTTTATGCTGTTTTTACGCGTTAAAACGCGGGTTAAAACTCAAAAGCGTGCTGTTTTGCTAAAATAAGCATTTTCAGAAGCATTTTAAGATCACGTTGAAATCGTTCCAAATAGACGCAATAAAATAAAAACGAATAATAAAAATTTCGTCGTTTTTATGCTTTTGTTTTACGCGTTAAGACGCAGATTAAAGCTCAAAACGTGCTGTTTTGCTACAAAATAAGCATTTAAAGCATTTTTAGATCACGTTGAAATCACGTTCAAATAGAAGCATATTAATAAAACGAATAATAAAAAAATTAAATGCGTTTTATGCTGTTTTACGCGTTAAAACGCGGGTAAAACTCAAAACGTGCTGTTTTGCACAAAATAAGCATTTTCAAGCATTTTTAGATCGTTGAAATCACCAAAATAGACGCAATAAAATAAAAAACGAATAATAAAAATTTCGTCACGTTTTTATGCTGTTTACGCGTTAAAGAGCGCAGATTAAAACTCAAAACGTGCTGTTTTGCTTTAAAATAAGCATTTTTCCGAAGCATTTTGGGTCGTTGAAGTCGTTCAAATAGAAGCAATATTATTAATAAAACAGATAATAAAAATTCGTCGTTTTGGCCATACATTTTACGCGTTAAAACGCAGATTAAAAGCTCAAAACGTGCTGTTTTTCTGGAAATAAGCATTTTTCAAAGCATTTTAGATCATTGGGAAATCGTTCAAATAGACGCAATATTAATAAAAACGAATAATAAAATTTCGTCGTTTTTTTACATGCTGTTTGCAGCGTAAAAAGAAACGCTGATTAAACTCAAAACATTAACTTTGTTTTTTTGCAAAATAAGCATTTTCAGAAGCATTTTTAGATCGTTGGGAAATCTCACGTTTCAAATGGGCACGCAATATTAATAAAACGAATAATAAAAAAATTCACGTCGCGTTTTTATGCGCATTTTACGCGTTAAAACGCGGAATTACAGCTCAAAACGTGCTGTTTTGCTAAAATAAGCATTTTCAAGCATTTTAGATCATTTGAAATCATTCAAATAGAAGCAATATTAATAAAACGGAATAATAAAATTTACGTCGTTTTTATGCTGTTACGCGCGTTAAAACGCGAATTAAAGAAGCTAAAAACGTGCTGTTTTGCTTTAAAATAAGCATTTTCAAGCATTTTAGATCGTTGAAATCGTTCAAATAGAAGCAATATTAATAAAACGAATAATAAAAAATTCGTCGTTTTTATCGCTGTTTTTACGCGTTAAAAGAAAAACGCAGATTAAAGCTCAAAACGTGCTTTTGTTTTGCTTAAAATAAAGCATTTCAGAAAGCATTTTAGGTCGTTGGGGAAATCGTTCAAATAGACGCAATAAAGTAAAACGAATAATAAAAATTTCGTCGTTTTTTATGCTGTTTTTACGCGTTAAAACGCAGATTAAAACTCAAAACATTAACTGTTTTTGCTAAAATAATAAGCATTTTCAAGCATTTTAGATCGTTGCAGAAATCGTTAAATAGACACAATATTAATAAAAAACGAATAATAAAAGCTGTCGTTTTATGCTGTTTTACGCGCGTAAAACGCTGATTAAAGCTCAAAACGTGCTGTTTGCTAAAATATAAGCATTTTCAGCATTTTAGATCGTTGAAATCGTTCAAATAGACGCAATATTAATAAAAAACGAATAATAAAAATTTCACAAGTCGTTTTTATGCTGTTTTGCGCGTTGAAACGCAGATTACAAAAACTCAAAACGTGCTGTTTTGCTTTAAAATAAGCATTTTTCAAGTTTAGATCTTTGAAATCGTTCAAATAGAAGCAATATTAATAAAACGAATAATAAAAATTCGTCATTTTGTATGCTGTTTTTACGCGTTAAACGCGGATTAAAGCTCAAAACATTAACATTTTTGCTGAAATAAAAGCATTTTCAAGCATTTTAGATCGTTGAAATCGTTCAAAAACCAGACGCGAAATAGTAATTAATAAAAACGCATAATAAGAAATTTCGTCGTTTTTATGCTGTTTTTCGCGCGGTAAACGCGGCATAAAGCTCAAAACATTAACGATTTTTGCTAAAATATACCATTTCAAGCACATTTTAGATCGTTGAAATCATTCAAATAGAGCAATATTAATAAAACGAATAATAAAATTTCGTCGGTTTTTATGCTTGTTTTACGCGTTAAAACGCAGATTAAAGCTAAAACGTTAACATTTGCTAAAAAAAAGCATTTTCAAGCATTTTAGATCGTTGAAATCGTTCAAATAGACGCAATATTAATAAAAACGAATAATAAAAATTCGTCGTTTTTATGCTGTTTTACGCGTTAAAACGCGATTAAAGCTCAAAACGTGCTGTTTTGCTAAAATAAGCATTTTCAAGCATTTTAGATCGTTGAAATCGTTCAAATAGAAGCAATAGTAATAAAAACGAATAAAAAAAATTCTCGTCGTTTTATGCTGTTTTACGCGTTAAAACGCAGATTAAAGCTCAAAACGTGCTGTTTTGCTAAAATAAGTATTTTCAAGCATTTTAGATCGTTGAAATCGTTCAAATAGAAGCAATATTAATAAAAAACGAATAATAAAAATTCGTCGTTTTTATGCTGTTTTACGCGTTAAAACGCAGATTAAAGCTCAAAACGTGCTGTTTTGCTAAAAATAAGCATTTTCAAGCATTTTAGATCGTTGAAATCGTTCAAATAGACGCAATAAAAGTAAAAACAACGAATAATAAAAATTTCGTCGTTTTATGCTGTTTTACGCGTTAAAACGCAGATTAAAGCTCAAAACGTGCTGTTTGCTAAAATAAGCATTTTCAAGCATTTTAGATCGTTGAAATCGTTCAAATAAAGCAATATTAATAAAACGAATAATAAAAAAATTCGTCGTTTTATGCTGTTTTACGCGTTAAAACGCAGATTAAAAGCTCAAAACGTGCTGTTTTGCTAAAATAAAGCATTTTCAAGCATTTTAGATCGTTGAAATCAGTTCAAATAGACGCAATATTAATAAAAACGAATAATACAAATTTCGTCGTTTTATGCTGTTTTACGCGTTAAAACGCTGATTAAAACTCAAAACGTCTGTTTTGCTAAAATAAGCATTTTCAAGCATTTTAGATCTTGAAATCGTTCAAATAGACGCATATTAATAAAAACGAATAATAAAATTTCGTCAGTTTTATGCTGTTTTACGCGTTAAAACGCAGATTAAAGCTCAAAACGTGCTGTTTTGCTAAAATAAGCATTTTCAAGCATTTTAGATCTTTGAAATCGTTCAAATAGAAGCAATATTAATAAAACGAATAATAAAAATTCGTCATTTTAAAGACTGTTTTACGCGTTAAAACGCGATTAAAGCTCAAAACGTGCTGTTTTGCTAAAAAGCATTTTCAACATTTTAGATCGTTGAAATCGTTCAAATAGAGCAATAAAAATAAAAAACGAATAAAAAAATTTCGTCGTTTTATCTGTTTTAGCGTTAAGACGCGATTAAACTCAAAACGTGCTGTTTTGCTAAAATAAGCATTTTCAAGCATTTTAGATCGTTGAAATCGTTCAAATAGAAGCATATTAATAAAAGAATAATAAAATTCGTCGTTTTATGCTGTTTTACGCGTTAAAACGCAGATTAAAACTCAAAACGTGCTGTTTTGCTAAAATAAGCATTTTCAAGCATTTTAGATCGTTGAAATCGTTCAAATAGAAGCAATAAATAAAACGAATAATAAAATTTCGTCGTTTTTATGCTGTTTTACGCGTTAAAACGCAGATTAAAGCTCAAAACGTGCTGTTTTGCTAAAATAAAGCATTTTCAAGCATTTTAGATCGTTGAAATGCAATACGCAATAAAATAAAACGAAAATAAAAATTTCTCGTTTTTATCGTTTAATTAAAACGCGATTCTAAATGCTGTTTGCTAAAAAAGCATTTCAAGCATTTTAGATGTTGAAATCGTTCAAATAAGCAATATTAATAAAACGAATAATAAAAAACGTCTTTTATGTTTCGCGTTAAAGCAGATTAAGCTCAAAACGCTGTTGAAATAAGCATTTCAGATTTTAGATCATTGAAATCGTTCAAATAGACGCAATATTATAAAAACGAATAATAAAATCGTCTTATATTTTCGCGTAAAAGCTGATTAACTCAAAACGCTGTTTTGCTAAAATAAGCTTTTTCAAACATTTTAGATCGTTAAATCGTTCAAATGACCAAATTAAAAAAATAAAAAACCGTTTTATGTTTCGCGTTAAAACGCAGATTACGCTCAAAACGCTGTTTGCTAAAATAAGCATTTTCAAGCATTTTAGATGTTGAACATTTAAATAAAGCAATGTAAAAACGAATAAAAAAATTTCGTCGTTTTGCTGTTTTGCGGTTACGCATTAAAAAAGCTAAAACGTGCTGTTTTGCTAAAATAAGCATTTTCAAGCATTTTAGATCGTTGAAATCGTTCAAATAGAAGCAATATTAATAAAACGAATAATAAAAATTCGTCGTTTTATGCTGTTTTACGCGTTAAACGCAGATTAAAGCTCAAAACGTGCTGTTTTGCTAAAATAAGCATTTTCAAGCATTTTAGATCGTTGAAATCGTTCAAATAGACGCAATAAGTAAAAACGAATAATAAAATTCGTCGTTTTTAGCTTTTACGCGTTAAAACGCAGATTAAAGCTCAAAACGTGCTGTTTTGCTAAAATAAGCATTTTCAAGCATTTTAGATCGTTGAAATCGTTCAAATAGACGCAATAAAAACGAATAAAATTCGTCGTTTTATGCTGTTTACGCGTAAAACGCAGAAAACAAACGTGCTGTTTTGCTAAATAAAGCATTTTCAAGCATTTTAGATCGTGAAATCTTCAAATAGACAATATTAATAAAACGAATAATAAAAATTTCGTCGATTTTATGCTGTTTTACGCGTTAAAACGCAGATTAAAGCTAAAACGTGCTGTTTTGCTAAAATAAGCATTTTCAAGCATTTTAGATCGTTGAAATCGTTCAAATAGAAGCAATATTAATAAAAACGAATAATAAAAATTCGTCGTTTTTATGCTGTTTTACGCGCTAAAACGCAGATTAAAGCTCAAAACGTGCTGTTTTGCTAAAATAAGCATTTTCAAGCATTTTAGATCGTTGAAATCGTTCAAATAGACGCATAAAAATAAAAAACGAATAATAAAAATTTCGTCGTTTTATGCTGTTTTACGCGTTAAGACGCAGATTAAAGCTCAAAACGTGCTGTTTTGCTAAAATAAGCATTTTCAAGCATTTTAGATCGTTGAAATCGTTCAAATAGATGCAATATTAATAAAACAAATAATAAAAAATTCGTCGTTTTATGCTGTTTTACGCGTTAAAACGCAGATTAAAAGCTCATAACGCGCTGTTTCCATAAAATAAGCATTTTCGCCATTTTAGACCGTTGAAATCGTCTGTCCAACAGACGCGCAATATTAATAAAAAACGAATAATAAAAATTTCGTCGTTTTATGCTGTTTACGCGTTAAAACGCTGATTGTGCTCAAAACGTGCTGTTTTACAAAATAAGCATTTTCAAGCATTTTGTGATCGTTGAAATCGTTCCGCCAAATAGACGCAATATTAATAAAAACAACAATAAAAATTCGTCGTTTTTATGCTGTTTTACGCCAAACGCAGATTAAAGCTCAAAACGTGCTGTTTTGCTAAAAATAAGCATTTTCAAGCATTTTAGATCGTTGAAATCGTTCTAAACAGACGCAATATTAATAAAAACGAATGTACCTCGTCGTTTTTATGCCGTTTACGCGTTAAAAACGTGCTGACAGCTCAAAACGCTGTTTTGCTAAAATAAGCATTTTCAAGCATTTTTACGTTGAAATCAAATTCAAATAGACGCAATATTAATAAAACAAATAATAAAAAAATTCGTCGTTTTATGCTGTTTACGCGTTAAAACGCAGACAAAGCCTCATAACGTGCTGTTTTGCTAAAATAAGCATTTTCAAGCATTTTGTGGACCGTTGAAATCGTTCAAATAGAAGCAATATTAATAAAAACGAATAATAAAAATTTCGTCGTTTTTATGCTGTTTTACGCGTTAAACGCAGATTAAAGCTCAAACGTGCTGTTTTTGCTAAAATAAGCATTTTCAAGCATTTTAGATCGTTGAAATCGTTCAAATAGAAGCAATATTAATAAAAACGAATAATAAAAATTGCCGTTTTATGCTGTTTTACGCGTTAAAACGCAGATTAAAGCTCAAACGCTGTTTTGCTAAAATAAGCATTTTCAAGCATTTTAGATCGCGAAATTGTTCAAAATAGACGTGCAGTAATATTAATAAAAACGAATAATAAAATTTCGTCGTTTTATGCTGTTTACGCGTTAAAACGCTGATTAAAGCTCAAACGTGCTGTTTTGCTAAAATAAGCATTTTCAAGCATTTTAGATCGTTGAAATCGCCCAAATAGACGCAATATTAATAAAAACGAATAATAAAAATTTCGTCGTTTTATGCTGTTTTACGCGTTAAAACGCAAATTAAAGCTCAAACGTGCTGTTTTGCTAAAATAAGCATTTTCAAGCATTTTAGATCTTTTGAAATCGTTCAAATAGAAGGCACATATTAATAAAACGAATAATAAAAATTCGTCATTTTTGCTGTTTTACGTTAAAACGCAGATTAAAGCTCAAAACGTGCCGTTTTGGCAACAAGCATTTTCAAGCATTTTAGATCGCTGGAAATCGTTCAAATAGACGCAATATTAATAAAACGCATAATAAAAATTTCGTCGTTTTGTGTTGTTTTGCACGCGCTAAAACGCAGAATAAAGCTCAAACGTGCTGTTTTGGTTAAAATAAGCATTTTCAAGCATTTTAGATCGTTGAAATCGTTCAACAGGATTACAATATTAATAAAACGAATAATAAAATTTCCTGTCGTTTTTTATGCTGCGTTAAACACAGATTAAACAAACGTGCTGTTTTGCTAAAATAAGTTACTTTCAAGCATTTTAGATCGTTGAAATCGTTCAAATAGAAGCAATATTAATAAAAACGAATAGTAAAAATTCGTCGTTTTATGCTGTTTACGCGTTAAAACGCAGATTAAAGCTCAAAAACGTGCTGTTTTTGCTAAAATAATCATTTTCGCCATTTTTAGATCGTTGAAATCGTTCAAATAGAAGCACAAAAACGAATAATAAAAATTCGTCGTTTTATGCTGTTTTACGCGTTAAAATCGCAGACTAAAGCTCAAACGTGCTGATTTGCTAAAATAAGCATTTTCAAGCATTTTAGATCGTTGAAATCGTTCAAATAGGAAGTAAATATTAATAAAAAAACGAAAATAAAAAATTCGTCGTTTTTATGCCGTTTTACGCAAAACGTGATTAAAGCTCAAAACGTGCTGTTTTGCCAGTTAAAATAAGCATTTTCAAGCATTTTAGATCGTTGAAATCGTTCAAATAGAAGCAATATTAATAAGAAAAGAATAATAAAAATTCGTAGTTTTATGCTGTTTTACCTGTTAAAACGCAGATTAAAAGCTCAAAACGTGCTGTTTTGCTAAATAAGCATTTTCAAGCATTTTAGATCGTTGAAATCGTTCAAATAGAAGCAATATTAATAAAAACGAATAATAAAAAATTCGTCGTTTTATGCTGTTTTACGCGTTAAAACGCAGATTAAAGCTCAAACGTGCTGTTTTGCTAAAATAAGCATTTTCAAGCATTTTAGATCGTTGAAACGTTCAAATAGAAGCAATATTAATAAAAACGAATAATAAAATTTCGTCGTTTTTATGTTGTTTTACGCGTTAAAACGCAGTGGATTAAGCCTCAAAACGTGCTGTTTTGCTAAAATAATCATTTTCAAGCACGCAGATCGTTGAAATCGTTCAAATAGACGCAATATTAGCCAAAACAACACAAAAATTCGTCGCTTTTTATGCCGTTTTACGCGTTAAAACGCAGATTAAAGTTCAAAACGTGCTGTTTTGCTAAAATAAAGCATTTCAAGCATTTAGATCGTTGAAATCGTTCAAATAATAAAGCAATATTAATAAAACGAATAATAAAAAATTCGTCGTTTTATGCTGTTTTACGCGTTAAAAACGCAGATTAAAGCTCAAACGCGCTGTTTTGCTAAAAATAATCATTTTCAAGCATTTTAGATCGTTGAAATCGTTCAAATAGAAGCTACAATATTAATAAAACGAATAAAAAATTCATCAGCTTGCGCTGTTTTAAGCGTTAAACGAAAGATTAAAGCTGAAAACGTGCTGTTTTGCTAAAATAAGCATTTTCTACATTTTAGATCGTTGAAATCGTTCAAATAGAAGCAATATTAATAAAAACGAAAAATAAATTCGTCGTTTTTATGCTGTTTTAGCGTTAAACGCAGATTAAAGCTCAAAACGTCCCGTTTGCTAAACAATTAGTTTTCAAGCATTTTAGATCGAAATCGTTCAAATAGACGCAATATTAATAAAAAAACGAATAATAAAAATTTCGTCGTTTTATGTTGCTTACGTTAAACGATTAAAAGCTCAAAACGTGCTGTTTTGCTAAAATAATCATTTTCAAAGCATTTTGTGATCGCTGGAAATCGTTCAAATAGACGCAATATTAATAAAAAAACGAATAATAAAATTTCGTCGTTTTTATGTTGCTCTTACGCGTTAAACGCAGATTAAAGCTCAAACGTGCTGTTTTGCTAAAACATACTTCTTTCAAGCATTTTAGATCGTTGAAATCGTTCAAATAGAAGCAATATTAATAAAAACGAATAAAAAAAATTTTCGCCCGTTTTATCCCTGTTTTACGTTTTAAAAACGCAGATTAAAGCTCAAAACGTGCTGTTTTGCTAAAATAAGCATTTTCAAGCATTTTAGATCGTTGAAATCGTTCAAATAGAAACAATATTAAAAAAAACGAATAATAAAAATTCGTCTTTTTTTATGCTGTTTTACGCTTTAAAAACGCAGATTAAAACTCAAAACGTGCTGCTTTGCTAAAATAAGCATTTTCAAGCATTTTAGATCGTTGAAATCGTTCAAATAGAGCAATATTAAAAAAACGAATAATAAAAAATTTCGTCTTTTTTATGCTGTTTTCCCGCGTTAAAACGCAGATTAAAACTCAAAACGTGCTGTTTTGCTAAAATAACATTTTCAGCTTTTTAGATCGTTGAAATCGTTCAAATAGAAGCAATATTAATAAAAACGAATAATAAAAATTCGTCGTTTTTATGCTGTTTTACGCGTTAAAACGCAGATTAAAGCTCAAAACGTGCTGTTTTGCTAAAATAAGCATTTTCAAGCATTTTTAGATCGTTGAAATCGTTCAAATAGAAGCTATTAATAAAAACGAATAATAAAAATTTCGTCGTTTTTATGCTGTTTTACGCGTTAAAACGCAGATTAAAGCTCAAAACGTGCTGTTTTGCTAAAATAAGCATTTTCAAGCATCTAGATCGTTGAAATCGTTCAAATAAAGCAATATTAATAAAAACAAATAATAAAAATTCGTCGTTTTATGCTGTTTTACGCTTTAAAAACGCAGATTAAAGCTCATAACGTGCTGTTTTGCTAAAATAAGCATTTTCAAGCATTTTAGATCGTTGAAATCGTTCAAATAGACCAATATTAAAAAAAAACGAATAATAAAAATTTTCGTCGTTTTTATGCTGTTTTACGCGTTAAACGCTGTTTAAAAACTAAAAACGTGCTGTTTTGCTAAAATAAGCATTTTCAAGCATTTTAGATCGTTGAAATCGTTCAAATAGAAGCAATATTAATAAAAACAATAAAAAATTTCGTCGTTTTATGCTGTTTACGCGTTAAAACGCAGATTAAAAGCTCAAAATGCTGTTTTGCTAAAATAAGCATTTTCAAGCATTTTAGGTCGTTGAAATCGTTCAAATAGAAGCAATATTAATAATAAACGAATAATAAAATTCGTCGTTTTTATGCTGTTTTACGCGTTAAAACACAGATTAAATCTCAAAACGTGCTGTTTTGCTAAAATAAGCATTTTCAAGCATTTTAGATCGTTGAAATCGTTCAAATAGAAGCAATATTAATAAAAATCGAATAATAAAAATTCGTCGTTTTTATGCTTTTTTACGCGTTAAAACGCAGATTAAACTCAAAACGTGCTTTTTTGCTAAAATAATCATTTTCAAGCATTTTAGATCGTTGAAATCGTTCAAATAGAAGCAATATTAATAAAAACGTAATAAAAAATTTCTTTTTGCTGTTTTACCTTTAAAAACGATTAAAAAACCTTTTTAAAATAAAACATTTTAACTTTTAGATCGTTAAACGTTCAAAAACAATTAAAAAAAACGAATAAAAAAAAATTTGCTTTTTTTATGCTGTTTTAGGGTTAAAACGCAGATTGCTCAAAAGGGCTGTTTTGCTAAAATAAGCATTTTCGCATTTTAGATCGTTGAAATCGCAAAAAAAGCAATATTAATAAAAAAATAATAAAAATTGTCTTTTTTTATTGTTTTACGCGTTAAAAGCAATTAAAGCTCAAAAGGGCTGTTTTGCTAAAAAATTTTCAAGATTTGATCGTTAAATCGTTCAAATAGAAGCAAAAATTAATAAAAAACGAATAATAAAAAATTTCGTCTTTTTATGCTGTTTTAGGGTTAAAACGCAGTTTAAAATCAAACGTGCTGTTTTGAAAAAAATAAGCATTTTCATCATTTGAGATCGTTGAAATCGTTCAAAAGAAGCAAATTAATAAAAACGAATAATAAAAATTCATCTTTTTTGCTTTTTTACGCTTTAAAAACGCAGTTTAAAAGCTAAAAAGGGCTTTTTTTGCTAAAATAACTTTTTCAAGCTTTTTAGATCGTTAAAACGTTCAAATAGAAGAAAATTTTAATAAAAACGAATAATAAAACGTCTTTTTTATGTGTTTTACGCGTTAAAACGCAGATTAAAGCTCAAAACGTGCGGCAAAATAAGTTTTTTCAAGCATCTTAGATCGTTGAAATCGTTCAAATAAACAATAAAAAAAAAACAAATAAAAAATTGTCGTTTTATGCTTTTTTCTTTAAAAGGGCAGATTAAGTAAAAACGTGCTTTTTGCTAAAAAAGCATTTTCAAGCAAGACGTTGAAATCTTTTCAAATAGACGCAATAAAAAAAAACGAAAAAAAAAATTTCGTCGTTTTATTTTATTTTACGCAAAAAAGCAGTTTAAAAAGCTCAAAACGGCTTTTTTGCTAAAATAAGCATTTTCAAGCATTTTAGATCGTTAAAATGTTCAAATAGAAGAATATTAAAAAAAAACAAATAAAAAAAAATTCATCTTTTTTATGTGTTTTAAGCTTTAAAAACGCAGATTAAAGCCGTGCTGTTTTCTAAAATAACATTTTCAAAAGATCGTTGAAACGTTCAAATAGGCCCCAAATTAAAAAAACGAAAAAAAAAAAATTCGTCGTTTTATGCTTTTTTTGCGTTAAACGCAGATTAAAACTCAAAACGTCCTGTTTTGCTAAAATAATATTTCTTTTTGTCGTTGAAATCGTTCAAATAGACGCAAATTTTAAATAAAAAACGAAAAAAAAATTTCGTCGTTTT